>NW_027656401.1:0-94312 GCF_964235325.1 Thermobia domestica
GGTGGATTGCGTCGTGTTGAAACTTTACGCAGAATTGGACAGCCTTGATAATTGCCTGGGTGAGCTCCTCCACAATTCGGACAGGTTGCTGGAGCATCAGCAGGTTTATTGCACTTATATGTAACATGTGATTCAGCACATTTTAAGCATCTTGGAGTTGCATAGCAATACGATTGCGTATGTCCATAGCGCTGGCAGTTGTAACATTGGACGAAAGTCTTTGTCCTGTAAGGTTCAACTCTAATACGGTAAAATTCTATGAAATCGAGTTTATAAATCGATTGAGCTTCTGGTGTCTTCTTGAGGTTGACTAGAAAGAGGGGAAAGAGCTTCCCCCCTTTGCCGGTGAGTTGTTGGACCGAAATCACTGGGTATCCTCTGTTTTTCAAATCTGTCTGGATATTATTCACATCAGTATCTATCGGTAATTGACGAAGAACCACTCGGATGAGAGGTTCTTTCTTGATCATTTCGAAGGCATATTGTAGATTGAATGATTTACAATATCTCTTCAGTCTGCTGTAATCATGAACGCTCTGGCAACTAAATTTAATCCTATCAGGATACACTGCGCAGTAAGGTAACTGTTTGCATACCTGGATCGCTCCATGGGTAAGCTTGTAGGCTTTGTCTTTAGGGAATCCATAAATAATAATAGCTTTTGGTTTGCTTTTGATTCGATCAAGAATACAACAGTCAGCACGGGTGCAAGTTTTGGGATCATGGTCTTCTTCATCAGTTTCACAGTCTTCTTCTTGATTGTTGGAGATGTCCATCATAGTGTCTGAATCCCTGGAATGAGTCTCAGTGGTGGCGAGAGCATCATAACTGTTTTGCGTAGGTACTGGTGTTGGAATGGCGGTCTTTGGTTTTACTGTTCTTTTGGCCTTTTTAAAAGGACGTTCGTCTTGTTGTTCTATGGAACTTGCGTCTGAGCGAGTGTCATCATAATTATCAGAAGTGATAGCCCTGCTAGGGACATTTTGTTGTGATTTAGTTTTACTTTCCATGGCACAAGTAAAAACGTGTCCGTACCCAACGAACTCAGCTCTTGTTATGCGGCCTCCCATGAATCAAGTCAGTTTTGTTACTACTTCAAGCGTGCACCCGAGTGCATCAAATGAAAAGCAAGGCAGTTGGCGCGAATTGAAACACGTACTGTAATTTAAATGAAGTCGATAAATCGGCGGACACATCTAATTTTGCTGAACGAGTGAGTCATCATGCCACCAAAAACTAGCGGAAAGGCTGCAAAGAAGGCTGGTAAAGCCCAAAAGAATATCTCCAAGGGAGATAAGAAGAAGAAGAGGAGGAGGAAGGAGAGCTATGCCATTTACATCTACAAAGTTTTGAAGCAAGTGCATCCTGACACTGGCATATCTAGCAAAGCTATGAGTATCATGAACAGCTTTGTTAATGACATCTTCGAGCGTATTGCTGCTGAAGCTTCTCGTTTGGCCCATTACAATAAGCGGTCAACTATCACCAGCCGGGAAATCCAAACAGCTGTGCGCCTTCTTTTGCCTGGTGAACTTGCCAAGCACGCTGTAAGTGAGGGTACGAAGGCTGTTACCAAGTACACAAGCTCTAAGTAAAAATCTTCTTCAAGATTTTTCATTTCAAACGGTCCTTGTCAGGACCAACACATTATTCGAAAGAGTTAAATCACGAAATTTGCTTCATTCTGTTATGTAGAAACACGTTGAAATCCAATTTCTATATGCTGTTAGTAAAAAAGTAAAGCACATAGCGGAGATGTGTCGTGCTTGTATACGAAAGGCATTTACTCGCCGGAGATCTACACTTAGTCATAATAATTTACTTTTAAAAAGTGGTAATACATTCCGTGTTAAGTATAGTAGTAGGTGCACACGGATCGGAAATCAGGTTATTTTAATGTGCCGTGCAAATAAACAGGCTGTTAGTGTAAGAAATAGTGGGTATAACGCTTAGAATATCGATTAATCGCTATGAAATAATGTTGATAAATTATCTCTTGAAAGTACTATAAAATTAATGTTTCTAGTATTTTCGTACTTGAAGGATAATGAAATTTGAAAAAGAGATGCCAACAGCACCTGGTGTTCCCAGGCGGTCACCCATCCAAGTACTGACCAGGCCCGATGCTGCTTGACTTCGGTGATCGGACGAGAACCGGTATATTCAGCATGGTATGGCCGTTGGCGAATGCATATGGCTTCGAGTGAGTTATTGTAGCTACGTAGGTTTGTCGGTGAATACTCAAAAAGACCAGCGCGTGGAAAGCGTTGCTAATTGTTTTAAGTAATGCATGATTACGAAATTATCGTGGTGAACGATGTGAGAATATTCGTCTTTGTGAAAAACAAAATTAGAAAAAGTATACCAACAGCACCTGGTGTTCCCAGGCGGTCACCCATCCAAGTACTGACCAGGCCCGATGCTGCTTGACTTCGGTGATCGGACGAGAACCGGTATATTCAGCATGGTATGGCCGTTGGCAACTACCTTTTCTTCAATGTCCTGTTAAGGAAGTATGTTTTAAGTAAGAATTGACATTATTAACTATAAAGGCAAGCATATTAACGTCGTTAACATTACTTGGAATATACTAATATTCGAATAAATATTTGAATGTTCGAATGATGAGTGATTCGGATGTTCATAGTGCCACTGTGTCCTATCGAGTTTACTATCACGAACCACGTATGAAATTGTATATAAATAAATAAAAATAAATCCTTTATTAAGTATTGATTACAGGAAAAAGGCAAACTTACATTCTTTAATGTACACAATGAAATGTATGAAAGATATTTTTAAGATATGTTTCACTTACCCTTTATAACGCAAGGTAGTTTTCAGTGTAGCATTCTCTTCAGCTGCGAGATAACGTAAGGCAGATGATCATTCAGTCGTGAAGCACTAAAATGTAATATACATTTTAACTATTATCGATAAGAATTATTTACTGCAGGGATGCAAATAAAGTGAGGCAAATTAGTAAATAAAAACCGATACTGTAACTGATAATATAATTAGTTGTATCTGTATTAGTTGTATATACAGTAATCGCACGATTATCCGCGGAGTTGGATGTTGGCATAATCGCGCATAATCAGCAGTATGAGCAGAAAAGGGAAATGAAATGAAATATTTAGATTTACGTCGCATACTTATACCGGTTACGCTAAAGGAGACGGTGATGATGAGTACTGAATGAAGAAAGTGGGAGGAAACGGGAGAAACCCGAGAAAACCCATGAGCACGGTCTTTATGCACGACAAAGTTCACACGGCACGAGCTGGGATTGAATCAGGGACCCCAAGCACCGGAGGCCAAAAAACGGACAAAAAGTCTTTCGTGCAACTTTCGTTTTCGGTAAAAAGTTTACACATAATTTAGAAAGAGTAGTTTTCTGGTCTTTTTATTTCACAAGTTGGTTCATGTCTATATTTTTTACATGCATAAAAAATTTTTCAACTCCCTTGCTTATTTCCTGTTAAAGACCTCTACCTCTGATTGTATTTTTTGCACATATTCTTATTGTTTTCAGACAACATTTCTAAAAGCGTAATTTATCGTCAGCAAGAAAAGAAAAGGAAAGCCTCGGATAGTGGAATGTGTACTGTATATATATATATATATATATATATATATATATATATATATATACGTATTAGTATATAGTTTTATTTTATACGTCTCCTATTATTACACAATGTGCAGATATTGTCAAAGCGCAAGTAAATATGTATAACTCCCCGTTCTGCACTTAATAACTTGAAAGAAGTTCGGGGAAGGTAGTGTAACAGAAAGTGCAAACAGAAATGAGGGTTTAAAGGCATTTAATATTATTCCGTAGTAGTATGATTTTTTGTAAAAAAAAAAATATATATATATATATATATATATCTAAACATACATATTCAATGATATAGTAAGAGGTTAGCAGCACTGATAGAACTGCAGAAAGTACAAAACCGTTAATAAGAAAGAGAGAGAGATGGTGGCCGCTTTTGTGCTTTTCATTGGCTAATTCCGAATTGCGCGCGAATACGTACGAGATTTCTTTCTTTTTCCTCTTCGCAGCCCAGATGTTGCCAATTAGAAGTTTTTAGTACTACATTTGTATGAAAATGTTGCCTTTAAGAAATGTGGTTTGCATACAGAGAAAAGAGCAAAATGAATATTTACCTTAGTGGGCATGAAAAAAGACGAAACATTTTGCAAGATGGACACACGAACTTCCTTAATGCAGGCGTTCAGTACATTATTGTAAAGAAAAAAACACTAAAAAGAATTACTTCAATATCCCTAGCAACATTCAACAATTCATAGAGAAAAATCTTTATTTTGAGAACAATGGAAAACTATGTAATTGTAGATAACTACTAAATTTAATGATTAAGGAAAACGTTTAGGCCCGGCCCTTCAGAAAGAAAGTGCACAGAATATTCTCTCATGGAAGCAATTGCAAAATCAACATTTTGTTTGCAGTTATAATTAGAGGATCTATATACAGGGTGTTCGAAAAAGAATGTATCCTCTTGAAAGAAAATATTCTCTGGGCCCCTAATCCTTTATATACCGAAAGGAAGTTTGTATAGCATTTTTTCTTACCTTCGTTAGAAGAATTGAAAGTGACTACTATCGTGACACGGGAGATATTTAATCGATAGTCGAATTACTCACATACTCGAATGAACACGTCTCTTGTAAGGAGAGGAAAGGCTTCTGTGATCCGCTATCGCAGCTGTGTCATATCTGCAGAGAATGTTAGGACACAAACGTGATCTTTGAGAGCCTCGTGAAAAGAAGTCGCATAGTATCATGTGTGGAGACATCGGGGCCATCTGAAGAACGCTTCATCATTAGGACCAAGGGCGAGTTACGAAACACTCTGGGATATATTTATTAACATAACTTCTCGTCATTCTGCAAGTGTGGTGGAGCTCCATCCTATTGGAAAAGGAAACCTCGGGAGCCCTCTTCATGTGTAGGTATCGTTCACATCTGAAGCATGTGAAGATAGATTACTGTACTATCGTGTACCTAAAATCATTTTCTACGAATACGAACATGTCTACACTGAAGGCAGTGCAGCTCTTTTTCTCTTTTTTTTGGTCATGTATTGTAACGCGGGGCAATGCACACAATAACATGTAATGTTGTGTATCATCATAAAGGGCCAGGGCGATGATTGGATCTTGATGGACGTGGAGAACTGATAGGTGATGTGAGTGGTATTGTGATCTATGGTTGTATGTTTACTGATGAATGCATAAGGAGAGGTGAAGGGGTTGCCTTTTTTTTTATGTCGATCGGGAGGGAAGCGATTGGGAAACTTTTGACTTTGTTTTTCAACCGAATATATTGATTGAATAGGTCGCCGACAATTTTACGGGGCGTCACGTCGTTGCCTTTTTCATGTCGATCGCGAGCGAAGCGAGCGTTTTTTTTTTTTTTTTTTTTTTTTTTTTTTTTTTTTTTTACCGACAATATGTATTGAATCGGTTGCCAACACCTTTAGGGGCGCGTCACGTCCTTCTTTCTGTGCTGATCGCGAGCGAAGCGAGCGCGAAATTTTTGACTTTTTTTTTTTTTTTTTTTTTTTTTTTTACCCACAATATTTATTCAATCGGTCGCCAACACTTTTAGGGGTGCGTCACGTCCTCTTTTCTCTGCTGATCGCGAGCGAAGCGAGCGCGAAATTTTGACCTTTTTTTCTCTTTTTAATTCTTTTTTTTCTTTAAGAAAAAATATTGATTTCATAGGTCGCGAACATTTTTACGGGATGCAACATCGTTTATTTGTTTTTCCAACCGTCTTTCTGTCTTGAGCCCCCGCCAAGTTAACTTTATGGTGGACAAAAACTATGTGCGGTGGGTTACCGCGGGGTTCTCCCGTTTCCTCCCACTTTCTTCATTCCACCACCATTTCAATCATTTCTCATAATCAGCGCCTCTTTTAGCCTAAGCGGCATAACGTGGGACGTAAAACAAAGATTTCCTTTAGTTGCTTTCTGTCTTGATTACGAGCGCGAAATTTTTTACTTTTTTTTTCTTTCTTTTGATATTATTCATTTAATAGGACGGCAACACCTTTACGGGCCGCCGCGTCGTCGTTTACACTTCTTCAGCCCATATTCTTTCTGCTTGTTCGTTTTCCGGCATCTTGTTATCACCGCCCGCGGCAATGCCTATGTCTTTCATCGCTTTTTGAAGCAAATCTTTAATAAATATGCACTCTCACATTTGTACTAATATGCATACCACAGTGGATAGACTGTAACTAGGAAAGCAGAAGCCTGCATATCATATTATTTAACAGTTGAAAGTGAACTGTCATTTTAAGTTTGATTTTGATCAGATGAGTGCAGTTCAACTCGTCGACAATTGTGAAGATTCTCGAGGTTAGGGACCATCCATTTTGTGCTTTGTAATGAAAATGGCTGCAGCCAAACTTCTCTGATCTGAATGAAACTTGGCATGATGATACATCTTGACCTGCTCTACAAGTTTATTTAGTATTTTCCGTTGCGCAGGCTTTTGCTTCTCCAGGTTCTCCCATGGAACTGAGAAACGTATTCAGTCGAACTTCTGCGGTAAGTCAGTATATCATCCTGAGAAGTTTGATCGAGATAGCAGAGGTTCGACTATTCGTTTTTCAATTCCATGTGATATTACAACACGGTGAACTAAATTTATATAGAAACACTTTGATTTTGTTTTGTTTTTTGCTAGCATTAAACTGAGAAAATGTTATTCAATAGACAGAGAACACCACTCAAAGAAAAGTACATCATAAGAATATATATATGGTTGCTGTGGTTCTCGGTTTAATTTGCTAGTTAAGAAACTTGCTCTAAATAAGTACATCTTACAGGTGAAAAACTAAGCCAGGCGATAGAATTAAATATAAAGTTATACACTTTTATTTTACGTTTACTAGTGTTGGGTTACTACTGTAAAATAAGTCAGTATATATGAAAGATAACTGTATTAGGTACTATTTTCCACCGGCGGTGTATTCTTGCATAGTGTACTTAATGTTTACAAGCGGGGCGCTACTAGTATGGATGCATGACAAGTGCTATTGAAACTCGAAAACTAACTGGTTTCCACTACCCTTGCTTATACGTATACCCGCGTCGCCTTCGCTCCTGTTCACTTTGGACGCACATTCTTGCTATCGCTCAGGCCCCCAGCTTTCTCCTGTTTTGGCTCCCTTAAATAGTATTCGTGCTTTTTATTGGCCACCTGGCAAAGCACTTGTAATGATTTTACACCAGTAACTCTAAAATACATGTGTATTACTTTATTTAATTCTGTCGTCTGCAGAATTTTTTTTTTTTTCGTACAAATATGCCTTTTCATGCAGAACACTGAATTTTGCCTGTAAATTTTTGAGAATATGCTGTGACGAAACTTGAGCACCGTTCTTCTTTTCTTTCTTATCACGAGTCTTCTTTAGCCTAATGAGCACAATCATCACACGATAACGACTATTCTTTTCATTTAACTTGTAAACAAGTTGAACTAATAATAATAATTGATGTACAAAGGAGAAGTGTCCTACATATTTGAGGTAAAAAATAAAATAAATATACTTCTACTTCATCCGTGTTTACAAAGTTAAATGTTATCGATTTACAAAAAATGGTCACCTATCCACACACTGACCAGGCTCGACACTGCTTGACCATACATATTAAAACATCGGTCCCACTGAATACACAAGTAGTAAGCACATTCACATAAAAATAATTAGGATTACAGTATATAAAATGCGTTAATTAAAATAGCAAATGCCTTACCTTATCACAGGCGATCCAAAGCCACTGCACATCATCTGCTACGCACACTATATTCCTCCAATATTTCACTCACTTCCTATATCACGCAACAGAAAATATTAATAAAATTCACTTAGCAACATTTTCATTTTTAATCAACAATACGTATAACAATTAAGAATAAAATTAATTGTGAGCACATTGTTATAATTAGAATACTGTTTTTATTCGTTTACAAATATGGGATTAATATAGAGCTGGCAGCAACAATATATACAACTCATCCTGTATGTATCGTAAATCCTAACTTGAGAAGACATCTCTGACGCAAACAATGAGACAAGAAATCAAATACTATATCCGACACATTTGGGGTTTATTGAACTTCAATGTTGGAAGATACCACCTTGTCGGTAGTACAAATGTAATATCCTTACAACACGCGGAACTTTTGCCAGGCATATCTAGGAATTTGGGAAGATTAATTGATATCCTTAATGTGCAATGTATGATTATGACGCATTGTTATGTACACGCAGACGGAACCAGGACAATCTATAGATGACATTTGCACTGTGTTTGGACAATTTGTTCGCAGAAAATAACCGTTTTTGTCTATGAATACTTGAGAACATGGAAGGTATGAGATATACATTTTATGCGCAAATATTATAATACAAATCATTGTTAGTTTGGTGGATGCGTGAAAGAAAGAAAAGGAGTAGATTTTTGCAGACGTCCGGATATAAAGCGAGAACTGAGAATACGCATCTATAACATCTATTTTCTTTGTGTTAATGATATCGATGAACTAAACGGGGAAACTAAAATACAACTGTTTGCAGTATAATTCGAAGTATAGTCAAGTGCAGAGGCGTACTCACGGGGTGTCCACCGGGTGCGGACTCCTCGCAAAAGTTCCTAAGTGAACATACATTTGCAGACTTTCTCATTAAATGTAGTTATTAACAGGGAAAATATTGATGTATCATCAATATAAATCTGATCTTACACTTCATCTGTACTCTGTCTGTATCATGTTTTTGTGAAAAAGTAAGTGGAATATTTATCGTGTTTTCGAATGCAGAATAATAGTATATAGACATAGTGGCTTGTAGTATTGGAACCTTGCCCCCCGAAGCTTGGATCCCTTAGAAGAAAAAAAAATGCATGCGCGCCTGGTGAAATGGTTAACGAATTCAGTTCACTCGATGAATCGACAGATAGTAATACACATTTCGACAGATCGACAGCATTCGACAGATACAGACATATGAAAGTAGCACAAGAATTAGGCGAAAGTCCGTGCGTTTCCTCAATTCACGTAGGAAACAACAGAAAATATCAACTACCATAAAATAATCCGTATATATATTTAATTTATTTGGAATAAAATAAATATAGAAACAACCTGTTCATACATAACTACGGTAAGTGCGTTAATTGCTAACGTAAGAACAAATATGAAACAAGGCACAAAATAAAAAAGAAAAATAAAGTTAAAGGGAATAAATATTTAGGCTTGATTGTCATTCGTATTAAGAAGCTGGGTAATAAAATGTTAAAATCTACAGAAAATTATGAAATTAAATCAGGATTTGAAATAAAAGTCTATACATTGGAAGTAGGCCAGGGAGTTTGCAAGGCAGATGTGTGCGACACGCGTTACTTTATAGATTCCCTTCATTGAACTATAGTAAGCAGTACGAAGATGGTACTTTGCGTATAATCACAGGAAGGATTGAAGTTAATTACCATGGTAATATAATTATTTATTGATAAGTATTTCCATGTTAAATTATGAAAATTATAAGCACAAGGAGGGTGAAAAAGTAGTGTGACCGACTTAGCAATGACTGAAACATAAAATAGAAAAGCGAATAAAAACAAATGCCTTTTGAGTTATGTGGAATAAAGTTTCTTCTAGCCAGTAAGGAAGAATAGGATCTGGTGCATTCATTGAATACCTGAAAAAAATCGTTTATCAAAATAGAAGGAAACACACTTATCGTTGTGGCAACTACGAACTTCTGTTTACCTCAGCCCGCCTCAGCAAGTGCTTTCTATCCGGTCCGCGCTCCGTAACCAAACTCAACGCTGCCTGCTAGCGAAAATACAGAAGTTAGATGTAAACAGTGCAACCACGCGCGATTTTACTCTCTAATATCTGTGCTTTTCGTGTGGAAAAATAAACTTTTTCTCCCCACAAACATTACCAAACTGAATCGGAACACTTCCTCTCCTTATAGTGACAGTTTTGTGCCAATCTGTGTTGTGAAAGTGCTAAAAAGTGTGCTTTTGTAGCTAGGCTTTGTAGTTAGTGTGTGCATGTGCATGCCGCCAAAAGCACACAACAGGCCCACGCTACAGCACTGAGTATCTCCAACTAGTCATCTGAGAGAGCGGACGGGGTAGTAAGCACCCACCTGTGATTGGCCAGTTCGTACTGGAAAGGTCGAAGCTCATTGGCTGAAGTGATCCCCTACCCCAGACCGCCTATAAAATACAGGACAGACGTTCTACTCGTTCAGTCTGCCTGCGGAAGCGGCAGCGTGCGGTTCGTCGCACTGCCTGCACAAAAAAAGTGAAATTAGAACCCTGAATACCAATAAACATTTACAAACAAATTATATCCGATATAACTATAGTGATATTACCAAACAATAATTGGCAAAAAGAAAAATTGGCCAGCCGGGCGCAAGCCAAAAACGCCTCCGGCAAACGAAACAGTGCACATAAATAGCAAATCAAAAACTTTAGTGACTCTTAACAAAAAAAAATCACGGTAATTCACGCCGCAGCGGTCCTTTCAAGGGCCACAGCGTAGTGCTACCAGTTAACCAACCGAACTGTATCCGGCCCTTACAAGAGCCAGTACCACCAAGATAATAATATGAAACAGGCACCACCCAAACAGGACCCCAACGCCCAGGGCGGGGAGCCCCCCATCAGAAGACCCCCCCAAAGTACGCCAGTGACTACCTTAGCGAACCAACTGAAATCCATGCAATTTAGCACATTGGGTTCAGTGCAAAAACGCCGTGCATCCAATAGGACCAAGCAATTCCCCCCCCTCACCACCCAGGAGCTTCAAGAAGTGGCTAACACCAGTGGCGCCTCGCACCAGACCCCCCCACCACAGCATAACGACGAAAAGAACGAGTCGGTGACCCATCCGGACTCGAACCAAGAAGAGAACCTTATTGAAATGAGTGACTACACAGAAACAGAGGCGGAAGAAGATGGGCACGAGTTCCAGCGTGCCAAGAAGCGTGTGCGTCGCCGTGAAACAGTGAACGTTGCGTCCTTGATAGAATTCAAAAACCAATTCGCTCCCCTAGCGACCGAAGAAAATGATCAAGACCCACCAGAGCAAGCAGGCCCCAGTGAGTCAAACAGCCAAACCACCAGCAAACCCCCCCCGATTTATGTATATGGTGTCGAGAAAACTTACAACTTCTCTCGCACTGTGTCAGCAACATGCCATACTCCTCCAGCAGTGGACCATTGCAAGGAATACATCAAGTTCACTTGCCGTTCATGGGCAGACTACGAGAAAATAGAAGCCTACTGTGTACAAACAAACCGATCATTTGCCTCAGAAATCCCGAAATCAGCTCGATATTTCAAGGTGGTGATCCGCAAATTGCCCCTTGATACCCCCCCGGAAGACATAGAAGAGGAGCTCAACGAACTGGAATACCCAGTTCAAGAAGTGAGGCAGCTGAGGGGACGCACTGACCCGAACGGGACACGTCCACTCTTTCCGCTGTTCCTGGTATCATTGCGAAAAGTGCCAGGCATCTCAGCCATTTACAACCTTAACCGACTACTAAACTACAGAGTTACAATCGAGCCGTATCGCGGACCGACAGTACTGCAATGTCATAGATGCCAGAGGGTAGGGCACTCACAAAGAACCTGCCGAGCAACGCCACGATGTGTAAAATGTGAAGATTCCCACCTCAGCACACTGTGTCCCAAAACCACCCGGGATACACCAGCAAAGTGCGCAAACTGCGGGGGCCCTCACCCAGCTAATTACCAAGGCTGTCCTACATTGAAAGCGGCCAAAGCACGGCGCCAACCAAGAAACCCGGAAGGAAACAAGCAGAACTCCGAACAAACCAACAACGACCAAGGAAACAAAACACCACCACAGAAACACAAGGACTATGCCTCCGCCACCTCCGACAAGGCAACGCCTCCACCCACACACAACAGAAAAGAAAACCAAGCCAGCAACCAACAATCAAACAGCAGCAACAACCCAACCAACCAAGAAGAACAACAAGAGGCAGCACCCACACCACCCAGACCACGCAGGAACAACGCCAAGCAGAACAATTCAGGTCCACGCACCGACGCAGCAGGCAGCCAAGACAAGAACGAAACCACTTCCATTTTGTCCCTTGTGAAGGACATAAAGGAACTTTTCCAGGGGCTGAACCTGAAAACTTTCCTGGAAAAGATTAAAACAGGACTCCGTAAAATCGCAGCCGCTGAAGATCCCATCGAAAAAATGACGACAATGTTCGAAGTAGTAGCATCCCTGGTCGACGATGGAACGGACTAGATCGACAATCTCCCGTGACCTCAGGGTCGTCCACTGGAACGCGGATGGTATCCGTACCCAAAAAGTGATTCTGGAGGACTTCCTCCGACGAGAGAGAATCGACATCGCACTAGTCACAGAAACAAAGCTGAAACCACCCATCCCATTCCAAATCCCGAACTACACCATCCACAGAACAGACCGTCCTGGAGCAACCACCCTCGGTGGCACTGCTATCATCATCAAAAATTCCCTACCCCACGACCCACTTCCCCCCATCCAACTCCAGTCCCTAGAGGTCACGGGCATCACGCTCCACTCACCAGATGGACCAATCCAGATACTGGCAGCCTACAGACCGCATAGCAGGAACCTAGATCCAGAAGACCTTCGGACACTGCGCCGACTTGGCCACCGAGTCCTGATTGGAGGCGACCTAAACGCTAAACATCACGAGTGGAATTCCAGGGTGTCCAATGACAATGGCAGAATACTCCATCGAGCCCTTAGAACAATAGACTTCATCCCATCCGCCCCCACCGAACCAACTCATTACCCACGTAATGGAGGAAGACCAGACGTGCTGGACATGGTGCTGACCGCCAACCTCGCCCTTCTGGATGGCCCATCAGTCCTTCATACACTCAACTCAGACCACATCCCAGTGCTCCAAACAATAGCCATTCGCCACCACATACAGCGCTCCAACCTCCCGAAGATAACCACCACAGACTGGGGATACTTCCGCCAGCTGCTTGCTCAAATGGTGAACCCACGTCTGCCTGTCAACACACCAGATAGCTTGGACAACACAGTGGAGACACTGACAGCGCAAATTCAATCAGCTCACAAACTGGCGACAACATCTACCACAAGGGCCGAAAAACCCCCCAGTGCAGAAGAACATCGCACCACGGTGCTAGTGCAAATGAAGAGATGGGCACGAAAGAAGTGGCAGAGGACACGTCATCCAGCCTACAAAACACTCTGGAACGCTCTCACTTCCAGAGTGCGGAAGAGGCTCCTGCGGATAAAATTAGCACAATGGAATCAGAGACTACAAGAGCTGGACACGCCAAATCGAGACTTCTGGGGACTGGTCCGCCGATTCGCCAGACCATCGGCCGGTCCACGGAATTACCCGCTCCAAGGACCACAAGGCCTACTCTACGAGCCAGAAGAGCAAGCCCAACAGTTTGCAGACACCCTGGAAGCCACCCTCCAACCCAACATCACACCCGCACCAGCCGACACCCGTGAAGCAGTGCGACGCACCATAGAGGATACCAACTTTGACGATCCACCTCCGCCGGATGCACTCACCACTCCGAGGGAAGTCCAACAAGTCATCCGCCGCCAAGCATTGCATCGTGCCCCTGGACCGGACAGAATCACACCTGAAGCTCTCCGGAACATACCGAGGAAGGCCCTGGTCTTGCTCTGCAGGATATTCAATGCCATACTCACCACAGGATACTATCCGAAGGCCTGGAAACAAGCGAGGATCTGCATGATACCCAAACCGGGCGCTACTCGAACGAACCCATCAAATTATCGACCAATCAGCCTCCTTTCGCACACCAGTAAGGTGTTCGAAAGGATCTTCCAAAGAAGACTCATTCAGTTCGTCAACGACAACAATCTGTTGCCCAACCACCAATTTGGATTCCGTGCTGGCCACAGCGCCGAAATGCAACTCGTTCGAGTAGTCGAGCTCATCACCGCCCGATTCAACGACGGAGGCCACACCTTGGGTGTATTCCTCGACATCGAGAAAGCCTTCGACAAGGTGTGGCACGAAGGTCTGATACACAAGCTCCACCTCCAGGCCTTCCCGCACTACCAACTGAGAGTGATAGCCTCGTACCTGTACGAGAGAAGTTTCTACATCTCCCACGCAGGGCACAGCACCAACCCAAGACCTATCCACGCAGGAGTTCCGCAAGGCTCCTGCATTTCACCTATCCTATACGCCTTATACACCAACGACATTCCCACCACCCTAAACACCACCCTAGCAACCTTTGCGGACGACACAGCGATCTTCGCAACACATGGCAACCAACGCTACGCTTCGGTCTACTTGCGAAGACATCTCCAACTCCTCGACGAGTGGACTCAGCGGTGGAGGATCAAGGTCAACCCCCGCAAAACTTCAGTAGTGAACTTTACCAGACGAAGAGTACTAGAGCCTACAGAATTCCAACTAGCGGGAACACCACTACCTGAAGAAGGACAAGCAAAATACCTCGGAGTCCACTTAGACCGAAAGCTGACGTTCGACCACCACATACAAACAGTCACGAAGAAAGCGTCGCAAAGGTTCAAAGCGCTACTACCCATACTCCTCTCCCCATCCCTAGCTCATAAGACACGGAAACATGTGTACGAAATGAGCATCCGTCCAATCCTCCTCTACGCTCACCCTGCGTGGCAACACGCAGCACCTACCAGACTCCGACAACTTCAAGTCCTACAGAACAGAGCAGCCAGGGCCATCACAGGACATTCCATGGACACGCGCCTCCAACAGATCCACGAGGACCTGGATCTGCCGTTCCTCGAAGATGTCAGAAGAAGACGTACAGCAACATTCTGGAGAGCCATCAGGCACTCACCCCACCAGCATGTCACCAACATCGGACGAGCAGAGCCTCATCGAAGAGTCTACAGGATGCCAGGGCCACTACCCTGAACCACTGCCATCAAAGGGACACGCGACAGTTGCGACCCTTTCAGAAGATGACTAACAACCATCAACAGTAATCAATTACAAAACATGATTGAAGGCAAGGGCAAAAGCCCGTAACTTCAAACCCAGGTTAATGCCTGCCACATACTGTCTGTCTGTCTGTCTGTCTAGCGAAAATTTCATTCTTCAGTATCGTTGAGTTTATTGCAGAAAGCAATGGCAGATACGGCATCAGCACCTGCAGCCCCGGCACAGGCTTCTCCTAAGAAGTCTGCAAAGCCTAAGAAACCAAAAACAACACCTTCTCATCCAAGAACATCAGAAATGGTGAACAACGCCATCAAGAATTTGAAGGAAAGGGGAGGAAGTTCACTGCAAGCTATTAAGAAATACATCTCTCAGAACTACAAAGTGGATGCCGAGAAGCTTGCTCCATTTATCAAGAAATACTTGAGAAGTGCAGTTGCTTCTGGGTCTTTGGTTCAGACCAAGGGAAAAGGTGCATCTGGATCGTTTAAGCTTAGTGCTTCATCGCTGAAGGAGAAGCCTGAAGGTGGATCTTCAACCAAGGCGAAACGATCAGCATCAAAGGAGAAGAAGCCTGCGAAAAAGCCAGCAGCTAAACGTCCCAAGAAGACTGGTGAAAAGAAAAAGGCTGCTGCTCCCAAACCTAAGAAATCACCATCTAAAGTGAAGAAGGCAAAAACTCCCAAGAAGCCAAAGGCCCCGAAGCCAAAGAAGGCTACAGCAAAACCGAAAAGTGCTAAGAAGGCTGCACCAAAGAAGAAGTAAATGTGTCAGTAAATCATCTGACATTTTAAAACGGCTCTTTTTAGAGCCATCAAATACTTTGAGAAGAGTAAAATTGTGCTTTTCCTATCATTATCACATGTTCATTCATAGCAATGTATAGTATACACGCAAGGGACTTTGAGTTTTCTTTTTAACCGAAGCACTTCTTGATGTAAGTGCTTTATAACAGAGGGGAATTGAGGGTGGGGAAAGAAAGCTTTCACGGGTGTCAAGAATGGTGTACTCGAAAAAAAATGGGGAACACATTACGTAATGTCAATTTGTGATCACTTACTTTTTCCTTGTTCCTATCTTCAAGTAGCGAAACAGTACAGAAAACGCACTTAATGCATTTGTTAGAAAAACTTTTGCAGGCTGACTGGGTTCGATTCTCGGTGGGAGCTCAAATGTTTCGCATTGCACGTTAATAAGTAGGTCCACGTTTGAAACAGCCTTGCTGCTGAAAGGGACACTAAACTAAAATCAACTCTTTTCAAGGCTGGGGTGAAAGAAATGTTCGAACTTATTACAACTCGTGAAAGTGAAGTAGACTATGTTTCAATTTAACGTCGTACTATTATGATTTTTATGATAAAGGAGACGGGTGATTACGCCTAATGAATGATGGAAATACTGGTGTAATGAGAAAGTGTTAGGAAAAGGGAACACGCTAATAACCACGGATACCGTCTTATAATTCGTAATATTGCTATAAAGAAAAATAGTAACACCAGCAGAAATGTAGGTGTACAATTGAACTGATGTTAAGTACAAACAGACACTTAAAGAAAGTTTAGTTTAACGTTTGCATTCAACAGCAGCGACCTCTGACAAAATAATATTACTTTTGCTACCTTGGAAGAAGTACATATTTCGCCTGCGAGTTCTATCAGATTAATAACGTTGAGAAGGGCAAACAGTGGTTGAATCGAAGTTAAGTTATGCAACATATGGCAAAATCGAACCCTTGACCACATAAAACGAAGATAATCAATCGGTAAACATAGGGGAAAACTAAAGAATATACTTGAAAGATAGGATGATATACGAAACGACAGGAAAACGAAGGTAGATGTATTAACTATGCAACATACGGCGTGAGAATTTAAAAAAAAAAGATAACAAGTATGGACAAGATCCTTGTTAGGATAACAGCATCTCTAAGTAGTGTATTGGTCCTAAAAAGGACCGTTTTTGAACTCAGTGCCAGAACTTCAAACTTAAGCACGTTCCCCACGGATGCGGCGAGCAAGCTGAATGTCCTTAGGCATGATTGTGACTCTCTTTGCGTGAATAGCACACAAGTTGGTGTCTTCGAAAAGCCCTACAAGGTAAGCTTCACTTGCCTCCTGTAAAGCCATGACAGCTGAGCTTTGGAAGCGAAGATCTGTCTTGAAATCTTGTGCAATTTCTCGGACGAGTCGTTGGAAGGGCAGCTTGCGGATGAGCAATTCAGTGCTCTTCTGGTAACGACGAATTTCTCGGAGAGCCACAGTACCAGGCCTGTAACGATGGGGCTTTTTCACTCCACCGGTAGCTGGAGCACTCTTTCTTGCAGCTTTGGTGGCAAGCTGCTTTCGAGGAGCTTTGCCTCCAGTAGATTTCCTAGCTGTCTGCTTGGTACGTGCCATTGCAACTGTCACGACTTGTTTCAAATAATTGCGCGCTGAATGAAGTCAAGTTATATAAAGAGCAAAACCGTTAAATCAAGCTATTTCTCATTGGATAAAGTCAGTCGAAAAGGACAGTTCTCATTGGCTTAGACACGTTTTGTGTTTTTCCTCCGTGCTTTCCCTGCATGATCGAAGGAACAAAACCACGAGTCTTGGGCAAAAATACACTGCGCCAATATGCAGGATTTCCAGAAAATCGACGCCTACTGCCTCCAGACGAATGCGTCGTACTCCACGGAGCTACCAAAATCAAACAGACCTCTCAAAGTGGTAATCAGGAAGCTACCTCTTGACACATCACCTGACGACATACATAAAGCCTTAGAAACACTGGGATACACCCCCGCTGCGGTCTCACAACTCAGAGGCCGACCAGACGAGAAGGGAGTCAGACCACTCTTTCCGCTGTTCTTGGTCTCTCTCCCAAAAACAACCACCAACTCCGACATATATAAGGTTCGCTTCCTACTCCACTTCAGAGTAGAGATAGAACCGTACAAAGGCACAGACATGCTGCAGTGTTTCAGGTGTCAAAGGACAGGGCATTCCCAGCTGACCTGCAACGCCACCCCACGCTGTGTCAAGTGTGCTGGACCCCACCACAACAGAGAGTGCCCCAAAACATCAAGGGACACACCAGCCAAGTGTGCTAACTGCCAGGGAGCCCACCCTGCAAATTACCAGGGCTGCGACTACCTGAAGAAAGCCAAAATGAAGAGGGGGAACCAACGATTCTCCGCCCCCCATCCGCCATCAGATGACCCGACAAGCACCTCTGAGACAGCAGACACCCAGCAGAAGACAACAAGACCAAGTACTTCCACCACAGACAAGACAGTGAGAAGTCGACCACGCCAAGAAGAGTCCACCAAACCTCAGCCAACGGAAACCAAACAGAACCCATCAGAGAAACCAACCATCAGAGAAACCACCCCAGAGGAAGGGCCAACCAAACGTCAAGATCCACCACAACGAAAACAAAGCAACCAAGAACAGCCAACACCAGCGCAACAAGACTGCAGTCAAGAACCATCCCTGGCAGCAACCATCAAGGAAGTGATGGAACTACTAAAGGGACTCAACATCAGGAAATTCATGAACACCTTGAAGTCAGGACTAGAGAAAATGAAAACAGCTACAGACCCCGTCACGAAGTTCACAACTCTCCTTGAAATTGCAGCCAGCATCCTCGATGATGGAACAGAATAAGTCAACCATAACCCGAGACCTAAGACTCGCGTTTTGGAACGCGAACGGAGTCAGAGACCAGAGGCTAGAGCTGACAGATTTTCTCACTCGAGAAAAGATTGACATTGCCCTACTCAGTGAAACGCATCTCCATCCTCCAGACACCTTCAAGATTCGCAATTACGTGATGTATAGAACAGATCGGCAAGGACGCAAGGGAGGCACAGCTGTTTTGGTGAAGAGACACATCGCTCACGACACACTACAGTTGCCACCGTTACAAACCATAGAGGCCACAGCAGTAACCATCCACTCTCCAGATGGCCCTCTTCAGCTCATCTCGGCGTACAAGAAGCCATTGGCACCTATCCAAGCCCAGGACCTGCAAGCGCTAAGAAGACTAGGACATCGAGTTCTCGTAGCCGGGGACCTAAATTGCAAGCACCCCGCTTGGAATTCTAGGGTATCCAACCAGGGCGGACGGGATTTGTTCCAAGCACTGAGAAACATTGACTTCCTGGCCACAGCTCCTCCAGATCCTACACACTTCCCGACTAATGGAGGTGAACCAGATGTGTTAGACATGGCTCTCACGGCTAACATTACAATCAAGGACGGACCAAATTCAGTTATCGCACTTCATTCAGACCACGCCCCAGTCACCATGACGGTAGCGCTGCGTACACACGTCCCAGCCAATCAAGTACCACGCCTCCGTCAAACTAACTGGGACGACTACACCAGGAATCTTGCAGAAATGATCGACCCCAGGCTGCCAGTCAACACACCAGACGAGATAGATGCCACACTTGCAACACTCACGGCATCAATGCAAACCGCATATAGACTGGCAACAACTACCCAACCCATCCCTCCAGAAGAGCAGAAACCAGAAGATTTGAGGACTACAGCACTCATCCACCTAAAGCGCTGGGCCAGGAAGAAATGGCAAGCCACACGCCACCCAGCATTCAAAACCCTATGGAATTCACTGACCACCAGGGGGAAGAAACGCCTCCAGCGCCTCCGACTCAACCAGTGGAACGCCAGACTTCAGGAGCTTGAAACCCCATCCAGAGACTTCTGGAGACTTCTAAAGTCATTGTCAAGAACACCTGGACCCCCAAAAACTCAACCACTGCGAGGGCCACAAGGACTAATTTATTCACCGAAACAGCAAGCTGACCTTCTCGCAGATCATCTGGAACAAACATTTACGGAGAACAACACCCCAGTGCCAGAGGGAATCCTGGAAGCAACACAGCAAAGCCTGCAGCAACTAACTGGACAGCATCACCTACCAGCACAAGAGCTAACCACACCTCGGAAGATCCAGCAAATCATCCGAACAATCAATCCCAACAAAGCAGCGGGACCAGACAGGCTTCCACCACTGGCACTCAAACATGCTCCGAGGAAGGCTATAGTTCTACTATGTAGACTAACAAACGCAATTCTAGCAACAGGATACTACCCCGCCGCATGGAAAGAAGCAAGGGTAATTTTAATACTCAAACCAGGAGCGGCCAGGACTGAACCCAAAAGCTACAGACCCATCAGTCTGCTGTCACATCCAAGCAAAGTGGTCGAACGAGTGATACAACAGAAACTGATGAAGCACATCGAGGAAAACAACATCCTTCCTCCTCACCAATTCGGGTTCAGGCCTGGTCACAGCACCACCCACCAACTGGTCAGAGTAGCTGAACAAATAACTTATCAGTTCAACGAAGGGGGCCACACTCTCGGTCTTTTCCTAGATATAGGCAAAGCGTTTGACAAAGTGTGGCATGCAGGACTACTACACAAACTACTGCAAGCAGGAGTACCGAGACACTTAGTGAAAACTCTGAAAAGCTACCTGACCAACCGCACATTCAGAGTTTCCCATGCGAACAACCTCACAGAACCAAGAACAATCAGAGCAGGAGTGCCACAAGGATCCTGTCTGTCCCCGATCCTGTACAATGTGTACACGGCAGATCTTCCCACCACCAGAACAACCATGACGGCGACCTTTGCGGATGATACAGCCATCTTCGCAAGTCACCATAACTTCAGATTTGCTCACCTGTACCTCCGCAGACACATCGAACAGCTGGAACAGTGGACCAACGACTGGAAAATTCAAGTCAACACGGAGAAGACAGCACTGGTCGACTTCACTAGGAACCGGACTCCACGAGAATACAACTTCACCCTCCATGGAAGAAACATACCCATCCAACAACAGGCGAAATACCTTGGAGTAGTGCTGGACCATCACTTGAAATTCGGAACCCACCTGGAGGCAACAGCCAAGAAAGCAACACAAAGATTCCGATCCCTTCTACCAATCCTGTTGAGTCCTCAACTCACCCAAGAAACAAAACGACATGTTTACAGAATGTACATCCTACCCATCCTAATGTACGCCCATCCAGCATGGGAACACACATACCAGTGTCACCTGCGCCACCTCCAGGTGGTACAAAACAGAGCTGCCAGGGCAATCACGGGCCATTCTATGGACACCCGAATACTTCAAATTCATGAGGACCTCGACATCCCACTACTACAAGAACTGCGTCATCAGCAATCAACCAAATTCTGGATGAAGGCTTCAAGATCAACAGATCCAGTCATCGCATCCCTCGGAACCAAAGACCCACCCCGTCGACTGTACAAGATGCCAAAACCGCCTTAACAACATGAAGGACAACTAAAGGAACCTGCGACAGTTGCGGTTCCTTCAATCACATACGACCACCTCAAAACCAACGCCAAGTTACAACACAGAAAGAAGACAAGGGCTTTGGCCCGTTACTTCCTACAAATAATCAACGGTCAAGAAAACACTCAGCTTGGGCTTGTATTTCTCGTGTGTGGTGAGCGAAGCAGTAACATATCGAAATGACAGGACGTGGAAAAGGAGGCAAGGGTCTTGGCAAAGGAGGTGCCAAGCGCCACCGTAAAGTTCTTCGTGACAACATCCAGGGTATCACCAAACCCGCTATTAGGCGTCTTGCTCGCCGTGGTGGTGTGAAGCGTATCTCTGGTCTCATTTATGAAGAGACCCGAGGAGTATTGAAAGTATTCCTGGAGAACGTAATCAGAGATGCTGTTACATACACAGAACACGCCAAGAGGAAGACAGTGACAGCTATGGATGTTGTGTATGCCTTGAAGAGGCAAGGAAGAACCCTGTACGGTTTCGGAGGTTAAGTTGGGGTTCCTCCTATTTTGGATATAAAATTGGCATAAACGGCTCTTTTCAGAGCCAACAAATTTATATAAAGGGAAAGATTTACTTTGTGCGATTTTCTGTTAGATTATAAGAATTCGTGTAACTACATTAAAGCCTTTTGATGCACACTAAATTACAGACGTAGAGAGATTAATTTGAGAAAATCATACGTTTTTTTTTACATTATGTACGTTCATGTATACGTATTCATATCATGTAGCAGTATTAATGCTGGAGAAGGGGTTCTGGTTGGAAATTGGCGATTTGTTGGAAGTAGCGAGCATGAGAGATGCGAAACGCAAGTCGGAATTTCTGTTCTGACAGTAGGATGTACGTATAGAGGCTTATACAACTTCTATACTGTGCTGTGAGGGGCGAATAATGCGTTAGAAACCTGAATCTTGTCCTTTATCTTGTTTACGTGGTCTTGGGTTCGATTTCTTTCTTTTGCGGTAGTGTCTATTGTGATTTACATGTAAATTAATGACACTTCGTAGCGGGTTACTAAAATAAAGAGTAATACAAATATGAGATGTAGGTTAATGCATTGTATACTTCACATTATTTACTAAAGAAAGGCAGTAGTTACAAGAAACCTAGGCTCGCTCGTTGGGCACAGTAGCAAATGAGTTCTGAGATCAGAGAATAAGAGTAGTTGCGTATTACAAACCATATACATATAACACATATCACACAAATATGAATATCGACCTTGCAAAGAATAAATCGTACTTAAGTGTGCATTTAATGTCATTACTATGTTGCAAAAGAAATTTAGGAAAGTTTTCTGATCCGCTCTGTTCATGATGTCATTGGGGCATAGTAATGAACAATAATAAATGTCGAGAACATATTGAACAGAGTAATTTCAGCCAAGCCAACGCAAGAGAGAAACATGAGTGCTTTAAGAATGTTGGAAATTCCTTTGTCTAGCATGAAGTACATGAGAATATGTGGTATGAGGTTTTCTTCCATTGCTGAGAATCTGGGCTCGACTGTCCTGTCCTCTGGGTAATATGAGCCCGATGTACGCAAATATCAAAAAAATGTAGCTAGCGACAATACAAAAGGTAATGATCTTATAATTAATAATGTAGTGGGAACTAAGCACATCGCTGTTTGGAGTATTCTAAAGTTAGTGTGACTTCCTATGGGCTTCAATTACGATCGACGACTACACATATACTAATTAATCGAATAGCAGCGAGAATTTCGAATGAAACTAAGCAACTATCTCAGACACTTTTGATGAGTCTGTATATCGAAAACAATTCATTTCAATCGTAAATCTCCTCTATAAAGGGGTTTGTGGCCCTCATAAGGGCCGATTTGTATGAGATATAGGTCTTACATTTATGCCTTCTTCTCAGTTTTCTTGGGCAGAAGTACAGCTTGAATGTTGGGCAAAACACCACCCTGAGCGATTGTAACTCCAGACAACAACTTGTTTAATTCCTCGTCGTTACGGATAGCTAACTGCAGATGACGTGGAATAATCCTAGTCTTCTTGTTGTCACGAGCAGCGTTGCCTGCCAACTCAAGAACTTCAGCTGCCAGGTATTCCATGACTGCAGCCAAATACACGGGAGCGCCAGCACCAACTCGTTCGGCATAGTTACCCTTTCGCAAAAGACGATGGATTCTGCCTACTGGGAATTGAAGGCCAGCCCTGCTGGAGCGGGACTTGCTCTTTCCCTTGACTTTTCCACCTTTGCCGCGACCAGACATTGTTCAATATTCTTTCGTAATAAGATGAGAGGAAAAATTGCGGCCTCCCATGAATCAAGTCAGTTTTGTTACTACTTCAAGCGTGCACCCGAGTGCATCAAATGAAAAGCAAGGCAGTTGGCGCGAATTGAAACACGTACTGTAATTTAAATGAAGTCGATAAATCGGCGGACACATCTAATTTTGCTGAACGAGTGAGTCATCATGCCACCAAAAACTAGCGGAAAGGCTGCAAAGAAGGCTGGTAAAGCCCAAAAGAATATCTCCAAGGGAGATAAGAAGAAGAAGAGGAGGAGGAAGGAGAGCTATGCCATTTACATCTACAAAGTTTTGAAGCAAGTGCATCCTGACACTGGCATATCTAGCAAAGCTATGAGTATCATGAACAGCTTTGTTAATGACATCTTCGAGCGTATTGCTGCTGAAGCTTCTCGTTTGGCCCATTACAATAAGCGGTCAACTATCACCAGCCGGGAAATCCAAACAGCTGTGCGCCTTCTTTTGCCTGGTGAACTTGCCAAGCACGCTGTAAGTGAGGGTACGAAGGCTGTTACCAAGTACACAAGCTCTAAGTAAAAATCTTCTTCAAGATTTTTCATTTCAAACGGTCCTTGTCAGGACCAACACATTATTCGAAAGAGTTAAATCACGAAATTTGCTTCATTCTGTTATGTAGAAACACGTTGAAATCCAATTTCTATATGCTGTTAGTAAAAAAGTAAAGCACATAGCGGAGATGTGTCGTGCTTGTATACGAAAGGCATTTACTCGCCGGAGATCTACACTTAGTCATAATAATTTACTTTTAAAAAGTGGTAATACATTCCGTGTTAAGTATAGTAGTAGGTGCACACGGATCGGAAATCAGGTTATTTTAATGTGCCGTGCAAATAAACAGGCTGTTAGTGTAAGAAATAGTGGGTATAACGCTTAGAATATCGATTAATCGCTATGAAATAATGTTGATAAATTATCTCTTGAAAGTACTATAAAATTAATGTTTCTAGTATTTTCGTACTTGAAGGATAATGAAATTTGAAAAAGAGATGCCAACAGCACCTGGTGTTCCCAGGCGGTCACCCATCCAAGTACTGACCAGGCCCGATGCTGCTTGACTTCGGTGATCGGACGAGAACCGGTATATTCAGCATGGTATGGCCGTTGGCGAATGCATATGGCTTCGAGTGAGTTATTGTAGCTACGTAGGTTTGTCGGTGAATACTCAAAAAGACCAGCGCGTGGAAAGCGTTGCTAATTGTTTTAAGTAATGCATGATTACGAAATTATCGTGGTGAACGATGTGAGAATATTCGTCTTTGTGAAAAACAAAATTAGAAAAAGTATACCAACAGCACCTGGTGTTCCCAGGCGGTCACCCATCCAAGTACTGACCAGGCCCGATGCTGCTTGACTTCGGTGATCGGACGAGAACCGGTATATTCAGCATGGTATGGCCGTTGGCAACTACCTTTTCTTCAATGTCCTGTTAAGGAAGTATGTTTTAAGTAAGAATTGACATTATTAACTATAAAGGCAAGCATATTAACGTCGTTAACATTACTTGGAATATACTAATATTCGAATAAATATTTGAATGTTCGAATGATGAGTGATTCGGATGTTCATAGTGCCACTGTGTCCTATCGAGTTTACTATCACGAACCACGTATGAAATTGTATATAAATAAATAAAAATAAATCCTTTATTAAGTATTGATTACAGGAAAAAGGCAAACTTACATTCTTTAATGTACACAATGAAATGTATGAAAGATATTTTTAAGATATGTTTCACTTACCCTTTATAACGCAAGGTAGTTTTCAGTGTAGCATTCTCTTCAGCTGCGAGATAACGTAAGGCAGATGATCATTCAGTCGTGAAGCACTAAAATGTAATATACATTTTAACTATTATCGATAAGAATTATTTACTGCAGGGATGCAAATAAAGTGAGGCAAATTAGTAAATAAAAACCGATACTGTAACTGATAATATAATTAGTTGTATCTGTATTAGTTGTATATACAGTAATCGCACGATTATCCGCGGAGTTGGATGTTGGCATAATCGCGCATAATCAGCAGTATGAGCAGAAAAGGGAAATGAAATGAAATATTTAGATTTACGTCGCATACTTATACCGGTTACGCTAAAGGAGACGGTGATGATGAGTACTGAATGAAGAAAGTGGGAGGAAACGGGAGAAACCCGAGAAAACCCATGAGCACGGTCTTTATGCACGACAAAGTTCACACGGCACGAGCTGGGATTGAATCAGGGACCCCAAGCACCGGAGGCCAAAAAACGGACAAAAAGTCTTTCGTGCAACTTTCGTTTTCGGTAAAAAGTTTACACATAATTTAGAAAGAGTAGTTTTCTGGTCTTTTTATTTCACAAGTTGGTTCATGTCTATATTTTTTACATGCATAAAAAATTTTTCAACTCCCTTGCTTATTTCCTGTTAAAGACCTCTACCTCTGATTGTATTTTTTGCACATATTCTTATTGTTTTCAGACAACATTTCTAAAAGCGTAATTTATCGTCAGCAAGAAAAGAAAAGGAAAGCCTCGGATAGTGGAATGTGTACTGTATATATATATATATATATATATATATATATATATATATATATACGTATTAGTATATAGTTTTATTTTATACGTCTCCTATTATTACACAATGTGCAGATATTGTCAAAGCGCAAGTAAATATGTATAACTCCCCGTTCTGCACTTAATAACTTGAAAGAAGTTCGGGGAAGGTAGTGTAACAGAAAGTGCAAACAGAAATGAGGGTTTAAAGGCATTTAATATTATTCCGTAGTAGTATGATTTTTTGTAAAAAAAAAAATATATATATATATATATATATATATATATATATATCTAAACATACATATTCAATGATATAGTAAGAGGTTAGCAGCACTGATAGAACTGCAGAAAGTACAAAACCGTTAATAAGAAAGAGAGAGAGATGGTGGCCGCTTTTGTGCTTTTCATTGGCTAATTCCGAATTGCGCGCGAATACGTACGAGATTTCTTTCTTTTTCCTCTTCGCAGCCCAGATGTTGCCAATTAGAAGTTTTTAGTACTACATTTGTATGAAAATGTTGCCTTTAAGAAATGTGGTTTGCATACAGAGAAAAGAGCAAAATGAATATTTACCTTAGTGGGCATGAAAAAAGACGAAACATTTTGCAAGATGGACACACGAACTTCCTTAATGCAGGCGTTCAGTACATTATTGTAAAGAAAAAAACACTAAAAAGAATTACTTCAATATCCCTAGCAACATTCAACAATTCATAGAGAAAAATCTTTATTTTGAGAACAATGGAAAACTATGTAATTGTAGATAACTACTAAATTTAATGATTAAGGAAAACGTTTAGGCCCGGCCCTTCAGAAAGAAAGTGCACAGAATATTCTCTCATGGAAGCAATTGCAAAATCAACATTTTGTTTGCAGTTATAATTAGAGGATCTATATACAGGGTGTTCGAAAAAGAATGTATCCTCTTGAAAGAAAATATTCTCTGGGCCCCTAATCCTTTATATACCGAAAGGAAGTTTGTATAGCATTTTTTCTTACCTTCGTTAGAAGAATTGAAAGTGACTACTATCGTGACACGGGAGATATTTAATCGATAGTCGAATTACTCACATACTCGAATGAACACGTCTCTTGTAAGGAGAGGAAAGGCTTCTGTGATCCGCTATCGCAGCTGTGTCATATCTGCAGAGAATGTTAGGACACAAACGTGATCTTTGAGAGCCTCGTGAAAAGAAGTCGCATAGTATCATGTGTGGAGACATCGGGGCCATCTGAAGAACGCTTCATCATTAGGACCAAGGGCGAGTTACGAAACACTCTGGGATATATTTATTAACATAACTTCTCGTCATTCTGCAAGTGTGGTGGAGCTCCATCCTATTGGAAAAGGAAACCTCGGGAGCCCTCTTCATGTGTAGGTATCGTTCACATCTGAAGCATGTGAAGATAGATTACTGTACTATCGTGTACCTAAAATCATTTTCTACGAATACGAACATGTCTACACTGAAGGCAGTGCAGCTCTTTTTCTCTTTTTTTTGGTCATGTATTGTAACGCGGGGCAATGCACACAATAACATGTAATGTTGTGTATCATCATAAAGGGCCAGGGCGATGATTGGATCTTGATGGACGTGGAGAACTGATAGGTGATGTGAGTGGTATTGTGATCTATGGTTGTATGTTTACTGATGAATGCATAAGGAGAGGTGAAGGGGTTGCCTTTTTTTTTATGTCGATCGGGAGGGAAGCGATTGGGAAACTTTTGACTTTGTTTTTCAACCGAATATATTGATTGAATAGGTCGCCGACAATTTTACGGGGCGTCACGTCGTTGCCTTTTTCATGTCGATCGCGAGCGAAGCGAGCGTTTTTTTTTTTTTTTTTTTTTTTTTTTTTTTTTTTTTTACCGACAATATGTATTGAATCGGTTGCCAACACCTTTAGGGGCGCGTCACGTCCTTCTTTCTGTGCTGATCGCGAGCGAAGCGAGCGCGAAATTTTTGACTTTTTTTTTTTTTTTTTTTTTTTTTTTACCCACAATATTTATTCAATCGGTCGCCAACACTTTTAGGGGTGCGTCACGTCCTCTTTTCTCTGCTGATCGCGAGCGAAGCGAGCGCGAAATTTTGACCTTTTTTTCTCTTTTTAATTCTTTTTTTTCTTTAAGAAAAAATATTGATTTCATAGGTCGCGAACATTTTTACGGGATGCAACATCGTTTATTTGTTTTTCCAACCGTCTTTCTGTCTTGAGCCCCCGCCAAGTTAACTTTATGGTGGACAAAAACTATGTGCGGTGGGTTACCGCGGGGTTCTCCCGTTTCCTCCCACTTTCTTCATTCCACCACCATTTCAATCATTTCTCATAATCAGCGCCTCTTTTAGCCTAAGCGGCATAACGTGGGACGTAAAACAAAGATTTCCTTTAGTTGCTTTCTGTCTTGATTACGAGCGCGAAATTTTTTACTTTTTTTTTCTTTCTTTTGATATTATTCATTTAATAGGACGGCAACACCTTTACGGGCCGCCGCGTCGTCGTTTACACTTCTTCAGCCCATATTCTTTCTGCTTGTTCGTTTTCCGGCATCTTGTTATCACCGCCCGCGGCAATGCCTATGTCTTTCATCGCTTTTTGAAGCAAATCTTTAATAAATATGCACTCTCACATTTGTACTAATATGCATACCACAGTGGATAGACTGTAACTAGGAAAGCAGAAGCCTGCATATCATATTATTTAACAGTTGAAAGTGAACTGTCATTTTAAGTTTGATTTTGATCAGATGAGTGCAGTTCAACTCGTCGACAATTGTGAAGATTCTCGAGGTTAGGGACCATCCATTTTGTGCTTTGTAATGAAAATGGCTGCAGCCAAACTTCTCTGATCTGAATGAAACTTGGCATGATGATACATCTTGACCTGCTCTACAAGTTTATTTAGTATTTTCCGTTGCGCAGGCTTTTGCTTCTCCAGGTTCTCCCATGGAACTGAGAAACGTATTCAGTCGAACTTCTGCGGTAAGTCAGTATATCATCCTGAGAAGTTTGATCGAGATAGCAGAGGTTCGACTATTCGTTTTTCAATTCCATGTGATATTACAACACGGTGAACTAAATTTATATAGAAACACTTTGATTTTGTTTTGTTTTTTGCTAGCATTAAACTGAGAAAATGTTATTCAATAGACAGAGAACACCACTCAAAGAAAAGTACATCATAAGAATATATATATGGTTGCTGTGGTTCTCGGTTTAATTTGCTAGTTAAGAAACTTGCTCTAAATAAGTACATCTTACAGGTGAAAAACTAAGCCAGGCGATAGAATTAAATATAAAGTTATACACTTTTATTTTACGTTTACTAGTGTTGGGTTACTACTGTAAAATAAGTCAGTATATATGAAAGATAACTGTATTAGGTACTATTTTCCACCGGCGGTGTATTCTTGCATAGTGTACTTAATGTTTACAAGCGGGGCGCTACTAGTATGGATGCATGACAAGTGCTATTGAAACTCGAAAACTAACTGGTTTCCACTACCCTTGCTTATACGTATACCCGCGTCGCCTTCGCTCCTGTTCACTTTGGACGCACATTCTTGCTATCGCTCAGGCCCCCAGCTTTCTCCTGTTTTGGCTCCCTTAAATAGTATTCGTGCTTTTTATTGGCCACCTGGCAAAGCACTTGTAATGATTTTACACCAGTAACTCTAAAATACATGTGTATTACTTTATTTAATTCTGTCGTCTGCAGAATTTTTTTTTTTTTCGTACAAATATGCCTTTTCATGCAGAACACTGAATTTTGCCTGTAAATTTTTGAGAATATGCTGTGACGAAACTTGAGCACCGTTCTTCTTTTCTTTCTTATCACGAGTCTTCTTTAGCCTAATGAGCACAATCATCACACGATAACGACTATTCTTTTCATTTAACTTGTAAACAAGTTGAACTAATAATAATAATTGATGTACAAAGGAGAAGTGTCCTACATATTTGAGGTAAAAAATAAAATAAATATACTTCTACTTCATCCGTGTTTACAAAGTTAAATGTTATCGATTTACAAAAAATGGTCACCTATCCACACACTGACCAGGCTCGACACTGCTTGACCATACATATTAAAACATCGGTCCCACTGAATACACAAGTAGTAAGCACATTCACATAAAAATAATTAGGATTACAGTATATAAAATGCGTTAATTAAAATAGCAAATGCCTTACCTTATCACAGGCGATCCAAAGCCACTGCACATCATCTGCTACGCACACTATATTCCTCCAATATTTCACTCACTTCCTATATCACGCAACAGAAAATATTAATAAAATTCACTTAGCAACATTTTCATTTTTAATCAACAATACGTATAACAATTAAGAATAAAATTAATTGTGAGCACATTGTTATAATTAGAATACTGTTTTTATTCGTTTACAAATATGGGATTAATATAGAGCTGGCAGCAACAATATATACAACTCATCCTGTATGTATCGTAAATCCTAACTTGAGAAGACATCTCTGACGCAAACAATGAGACAAGAAATCAAATACTATATCCGACACATTTGGGGTTTATTGAACTTCAATGTTGGAAGATACCACCTTGTCGGTAGTACAAATGTAATATCCTTACAACACGCGGAACTTTTGCCAGGCATATCTAGGAATTTGGGAAGATTAATTGATATCCTTAATGTGCAATGTATGATTATGACGCATTGTTATGTACACGCAGACGGAACCAGGACAATCTATAGATGACATTTGCACTGTGTTTGGACAATTTGTTCGCAGAAAATAACCGTTTTTGTCTATGAATACTTGAGAACATGGAAGGTATGAGATATACATTTTATGCGCAAATATTATAATACAAATCATTGTTAGTTTGGTGGATGCGTGAAAGAAAGAAAAGGAGTAGATTTTTGCAGACGTCCGGATATAAAGCGAGAACTGAGAATACGCATCTATAACATCTATTTTCTTTGTGTTAATGATATCGATGAACTAAACGGGGAAACTAAAATACAACTGTTTGCAGTATAATTCGAAGTATAGTCAAGTGCAGAGGCGTACTCACGGGGTGTCCACCGGGTGCGGACTCCTCGCAAAAGTTCCTAAGTGAACATACATTTGCAGACTTTCTCATTAAATGTAGTTATTAACAGGGAAAATATTGATGTATCATCAATATAAATCTGATCTTACACTTCATCTGTACTCTGTCTGTATCATGTTTTTGTGAAAAAGTAAGTGGAATATTTATCGTGTTTTCGAATGCAGAATAATAGTATATAGACATAGTGGCTTGTAGTATTGGAACCTTGCCCCCCGAAGCTTGGATCCCTTAGAAGAAAAAAAAATGCATGCGCGCCTGGTGAAATGGTTAACGAATTCAGTTCACTCGATGAATCGACAGATAGTAATACACATTTCGACAGATCGACAGCATTCGACAGATACAGACATATGAAAGTAGCACAAGAATTAGGCGAAAGTCCGTGCGTTTCCTCAATTCACGTAGGAAACAACAGAAAATATCAACTACCATAAAATAATCCGTATATATATTTAATTTATTTGGAATAAAATAAATATAGAAACAACCTGTTCATACATAACTACGGTAAGTGCGTTAATTGCTAACGTAAGAACAAATATGAAACAAGGCACAAAATAAAAAAGAAAAATAAAGTTAAAGGGAATAAATATTTAGGCTTGATTGTCATTCGTATTAAGAAGCTGGGTAATAAAATGTTAAAATCTACAGAAAATTATGAAATTAAATCAGGATTTGAAATAAAAGTCTATACATTGGAAGTAGGCCAGGGAGTTTGCAAGGCAGATGTGTGCGACACGCGTTACTTTATAGATTCCCTTCATTGAACTATAGTAAGCAGTACGAAGATGGTACTTTGCGTATAATCACAGGAAGGATTGAAGTTAATTACCATGGTAATATAATTATTTATTGATAAGTATTTCCATGTTAAATTATGAAAATTATAAGCACAAGGAGGGTGAAAAAGTAGTGTGACCGACTTAGCAATGACTGAAACATAAAATAGAAAAGCGAATAAAAACAAATGCCTTTTGAGTTATGTGGAATAAAGTTTCTTCTAGCCAGTAAGGAAGAATAGGATCTGGTGCATTCATTGAATACCTGAAAAAAATCGTTTATCAAAATAGAAGGAAACACACTTATCGTTGTGGCAACTACGAACTTCTGTTTACCTCAGCCCGCCTCAGCAAGTGCTTTCTATCCGGTCCGCGCTCCGTAACCAAACTCAACGCTGCCTGCTAGCGAAAATTTCATTCTTCAGTATCGTTGAGTTTATTGCAGAAAGCAATGGCAGATACGGCATCAGCACCTGCAGCCCCGGCACAGGCTTCTCCTAAGAAGTCTGCAAAGCCTAAGAAACCAAAAACAACACCTTCTCATCCAAGAACATCAGAAATGGTGAACAACGCCATCAAGAATTTGAAGGAAAGGGGAGGAAGTTCACTGCAAGCTATTAAGAAATACATCTCTCAGAACTACAAAGTGGATGCCGAGAAGCTTGCTCCATTTATCAAGAAATACTTGAGAAGTGCAGTTGCTTCTGGGTCTTTGGTTCAGACCAAGGGAAAAGGTGCATCTGGATCGTTTAAGCTTAGTGCTTCATCGCTGAAGGAGAAGCCTGAAGGTGGATCTTCAACCAAGGCGAAACGATCAGCATCAAAGGAGAAGAAGCCTGCGAAAAAGCCAGCAGCTAAACGTCCCAAGAAGACTGGTGAAAAGAAAAAGGCTGCTGCTCCCAAACCTAAGAAATCACCATCTAAAGTGAAGAAGGCAAAAACTCCCAAGAAGCCAAAGGCCCCGAAGCCAAAGAAGGCTACAGCAAAACCGAAAAGTGCTAAGAAGGCTGCACCAAAGAAGAAGTAAATGTGTCAGTAAATCATCTGACATTTTAAAACGGCTCTTTTTAGAGCCATCAAATACTTTGAGAAGAGTAAAATTGTGCTTTTCCTATCATTATCACATGTTCATTCATAGCAATGTATAGTATACACGCAAGGGACTTTGAGTTTTCTTTTTAACCGAAGCACTTCTTGATGTAAGTGCTTTATAACAGAGGGGAATTGAGGGTGGGGAAAGAAAGCTTTCACGGGTGTCAAGAATGGTGTACTCGAAAAAAAATGGGGAACACATTACGTAATGTCAATTTGTGATCACTTACTTTTTCCTTGTTCCTATCTTCAAGTAGCGAAACAGTACAGAAAACGCACTTAATGCATTTGTTAGAAAAACTTTTGCAGGCTGACTGGGTTCGATTCTCGGTGGGAGCTCAAATGTTTCGCATTGCACGTTAATAAGTAGGTCCACGTTTGAAACAGCCTTGCTGCTGAAAGGGACACTAAACTAAAATCAACTCTTTTCAAGGCTGGGGTGAAAGAAATGTTCGAACTTATTACAACTCGTGAAAGTGAAGTAGACTATGTTTCAATTTAACGTCGTACTATTATGATTTTTATGATAAAGGAGACGGGTGATTACGCCTAATGAATGATGGAAATACTGGTGTAATGAGAAAGTGTTAGGAAAAGGGAACACGCTAATAACCACGGATACCGTCTTATAATTCGTAATATTGCTATAAAGAAAAATAGTAACACCAGCAGAAATGTAGGTGTACAATTGAACTGATGTTAAGTACAAACAGACACTTAAAGAAAGTTTAGTTTAACGTTTGCATTCAACAGCAGCGACCTCTGACAAAATAATATTACTTTTGCTACCTTGGAAGAAGTACATATTTCGCCTGCGAGTTCTATCAGATTAATAACGTTGAGAAGGGCAAACAGTGGTTGAATCGAAGTTAAGTTATGCAACATATGGCAAAATCGAACCCTTGACCACATAAAACGAAGATAATCAATCGGTAAACATAGGGGAAAACTAAAGAATATACTTGAAAGATAGGATGATATACGAAACGACAGGAAAACGAAGGTAGATGTATTAACTATGCAACATACGGCGTGAGAATTTAAAAAAAAAAGATAACAAGTATGGACAAGATCCTTGTTAGGATAACAGCATCTCTAAGTAGTGTATTGGTCCTAAAAAGGACCGTTTTTGAACTCAGTGCCAGAACTTCAAACTTAAGCACGTTCCCCACGGATGCGGCGAGCAAGCTGAATGTCCTTAGGCATGATTGTGACTCTCTTTGCGTGAATAGCACACAAGTTGGTGTCTTCGAAAAGCCCTACAAGGTAAGCTTCACTTGCCTCCTGTAAAGCCATGACAGCTGAGCTTTGGAAGCGAAGATCTGTCTTGAAATCTTGTGCAATTTCTCGGACGAGTCGTTGGAAGGGCAGCTTGCGGATGAGCAATTCAGTGCTCTTCTGGTAACGACGAATTTCTCGGAGAGCCACAGTACCAGGCCTGTAACGATGGGGCTTTTTCACTCCACCGGTAGCTGGAGCACTCTTTCTTGCAGCTTTGGTGGCAAGCTGCTTTCGAGGAGCTTTGCCTCCAGTAGATTTCCTAGCTGTCTGCTTGGTACGTGCCATTGCAACTGTCACGACTTGTTTCAAATAATTGCGCGCTGAGGCATAGGCATAGGCATAGGCAATAGTCTGTTTACCATCAGAAGATGGAAGGATATATTAGCTATTAGCTACTTCATCCAGAGAAAATATTAATAAATGTATGTGATGAGTTGGTAGTATCGATGATAAGCGCACAACTGGTCTCAACAAGTCTTGACACGAAGGCTTCTGTTCTTGGATCTGCTGATTGTGTGCTTCCGATGTTGAGTGAAGCCGATGCATAAGTACGTCCATCTGGTAGATGGTCCTGTTCGTGGTCCTGTACTTGGCCGTTGAAAAGTCTTCTTGTCTTCTTGGTTGGAACTTTTGATCTTCTATCTTCTTCTCGTTGTGAATCCGTGAAGAGTGCCAAAGAGAGAAGTTTTTGGCATTGAGTTCAAAAACATTATGTGTGTGTTAATGTAGGTGGGATGATTTATGTAATGTGAGAAGAATTAGATGTGTTGTTTTTCTGTGGAAATGAGGATAAATTTTTATGAGTGATATAGATATTGCCATTGGTGGTTGTGAGAATGTTTAACTGTTTTCGAAAAATTTGTCGGGTGGCTTGAGAAATGGCCTGATGGAGTGTTTTTTGTTTCGGGGGTTCTGTTACTATTGCAAGTATGGATGCTACCCATTTCATGATGGAATTTGTGGCTCGTTCAATTGCTTCATTGATTTGGTCTTGAAAATCTGAATTTGGAGTGGTCTGTTGCTGGTTGGGTTCTTCTGCTTCTTCATCTTCTGGAATTGTGGAGGTCTGGTGGTGATCCTTGCAAGGGCCAGTTTCTGGTAGTGGTGGAAATTCGGTTGTATTTAAAATGTTTGGGATGATCTGTCTTCTTTCTGTGAAGTGTGGCCTCTTGGGGCAATCACTGCTTCCTGTGCGGTGTCCTATTGTCTTACAGGTGGCGCAGAACATGCGGTTAATTGGTCTTCCACAAGGTGAAGTGTGACTTTCGCCACAACGAAAACAGACTCTACTCTGCGTACAGAGATGGGTTAGATGGTCGTATTTGTAACAATTGTAACATGGTGTAGGTCGTGCCGCCGATCTTGATGCCTCAACTCGATGCTTCTTGTTGTTAATGATGATACCCTTCGCAATTAAACTGCTAATGGTTTCTGTATTTGAAGAGAAAAGCCTTATTAGCGGAAGTGGACCATCAGAGTTGCGGATTCTTGTTAAGTTGCAAAAATCTAATCCCGCTTTTATGAACGATTCCTTGAGCTCTGGAATAGTAAGGTCGACATCTACACCTTTGATGACGCATGTATAAGTATGTCTGCTGTTCTTCTTGGTATGTTTGTTTGGCGGTGGTGGTAGGATTCCGTCAGCCTTTTTGATGTCATCAGGAGTCAAGATTGTTGTCATTCTGGTTTTGGGGCCAAAATCACTCGGTTTGAACTTCTGAAGTCAAGTTATATAAAGAGCAAAACCGTTAAATCAAGCTATTTCTCATTGGATAAAGTCAGTCGAAAAGGACAGTTCTCATTGGCTTAGACACGTTTTGTGTTTTTCCTCCGTGCTTTCCCTGCATGATCGAAGGAACAAAACCACGAGTCTTGGGCTGCTTGGGCTTGTATTTCTCGTGTGTGGTGAGCGAAGCAGTAACATATCGAAATGACAGGACGTGGAAAAGGAGGCAAGGGTCTTGGCAAAGGAGGTGCCAAGCGCCACCGTAAAGTTCTTCGTGACAACATCCAGGGTATCACCAAACCCGCTATTAGGCGTCTTGCTCGCCGTGGTGGTGTGAAGCGTATCTCTGGTCTCATTTATGAAGAGACCCGAGGAGTATTGAAAGTATTCCTGGAGAACGTAATCAGAGATGCTGTTACATACACAGAACACGCCAAGAGGAAGACAGTGACAGCTATGGATGTTGTGTATGCCTTGAAGAGGCAAGGAAGAACCCTGTACGGTTTCGGAGGTTAAGTTGGGGTTCCTCCTATTTTGGATATAAAATTGGCATAAACGGCTCTTTTCAGAGCCAACAAATTTATATAAAGGGAAAGATTTACTTTGTGCGATTTTCTGTTAGATTATAAGAATTCGTGTAACTACATTAAAGCCTTTTGATGCACACTAAATTACAGACGTAGAGAGATTAATTTGAGAAAATCATACGTTTTTTTTTACATTATGTACGTTCATGTATACGTATTCATATCATGTAGCAGTATTAATGCTGGAGAAGGGGTTCTGGTTGGAAATTGGCGATTTGTTGGAAGTAGCGAGCATGAGAGATGCGAAACGCAAGTCGGAATTTCTGTTCTGACAGTAGGATGTACGTATAGAGGCTTATACAACTTCTATACTGTGCTGTGAGGGGCGAATAATGCGTTAGAAACCTGAATCTTGTCCTTTATCTTGTTTACGTGGTCTTGGGTTCGATTTCTTTCTTTTGCGGTAGTGTCTATTGTGATTTACATGTAAATTAATGACACTTCGTAGCGGGTTACTAAAATAAAGAGTAATACAAATATGAGATGTAGGTTAATGCATTGTATACTTCACATTATTTACTAAAGAAAGGCAGTAGTTACAAGAAACCTAGGCTCGCTCGTTGGGCACAGTAGCAAATGAGTTCTGAGATCAGAGAATAAGAGTAGTTGCGTATTACAAACCATATACATATAACACATATCACACAAATATGAATATCGACCTTGCAAAGAATAAATCGTACTTAAGTGTGCATTTAATGTCATTACTATGTTGCAAAAGAAATTTAGGAAAGTTTTCTGATCCGCTCTGTTCATGATGTCATTGGGGCATAGTAATGAACAATAATAAATGTCGAGAACATATTGAACAGAGTAATTTCAGCCAAGCCAACGCAAGAGAGAAACATGAGTGCTTTAAGAATGTTGGAAATTCCTTTGTCTAGCATGAAGTACATGAGAATATGTGGTATGAGGTTTTCTTCCATTGCTGAGAATCTGGGCTCGACTGTCCTGTCCTCTGGGTAATATGAGCCCGATGTACGCAAATATCAAAAAAATGTAGCTAGCGACAATACAAAAGGTAATGATCTTATAATTAATAATGTAGTGGGAACTAAGCACATCGCTGTTTGGAGTATTCTAAAGTTAGTGTGACTTCCTATGGGCTTCAATTACGATCGACGACTACACATATACTAATTAATCGAATAGCAGCGAGAATTTCGAATGAAACTAAGCAACTATCTCAGACACTTTTGATGAGTCTGTATATCGAAAACAATTCATTTCAATCGTAAATCTCCTCTATAAAGGGGTTTGTGGCCCTCATAAGGGCCGATTTGTATGAGATATAGGTCTTACATTTATGCCTTCTTCTCAGTTTTCTTGGGCAGAAGTACAGCTTGAATGTTGGGCAAAACACCACCCTGAGCGATTGTAACTCCAGACAACAACTTGTTTAATTCCTCGTCGTTACGGATAGCTAACTGCAGATGACGTGGAATAATCCTAGTCTTCTTGTTGTCACGAGCAGCGTTGCCTGCCAACTCAAGAACTTCAGCTGCCAGGTATTCCATGACTGCAGCCAAATACACGGGAGCGCCAGCACCAACTCGTTCGGCATAGTTACCCTTTCGCAAAAGACGATGGATTCTGCCTACTGGGAATTGAAGGCCAGCCCTGCTGGAGCGGGACTTGCTCTTTCCCTTGACTTTTCCACCTTTGCCGCGACCAGACATTGTTCAATATTCTTTCGTAATAAGATGAGAGGAAAAATTGCGGCCTCCCATGAATCAAGTCAGTTTTGTTACTACTTCAAGCGTGCACCCGAGTGCATCAAATGAAAAGCAAGGCAGTTGGCGCGAATTGAAACACGTACTGTAATTTAAATGAAGTCGATAAATCGGCGGACACATCTAATTTTGCTGAACGAGTGAGTCATCATGCCACCAAAAACTAGCGGAAAGGCTGCAAAGAAGGCTGGTAAAGCCCAAAAGAATATCTCCAAGGGAGATAAGAAGAAGAAGAGGAGGAGGAAGGAGAGCTATGCCATTTACATCTACAAAGTTTTGAAGCAAGTGCATCCTGACACTGGCATATCTAGCAAAGCTATGAGTATCATGAACAGCTTTGTTAATGACATCTTCGAGCGTATTGCTGCTGAAGCTTCTCGTTTGGCCCATTACAATAAGCGGTCAACTATCACCAGCCGGGAAATCCAAACAGCTGTGCGCCTTCTTTTGCCTGGTGAACTTGCCAAGCACGCTGTAAGTGAGGGTACGAAGGCTGTTACCAAGTACACAAGCTCTAAGTAAAAATCTTCTTCAAGATTTTTCATTTCAAACGGTCCTTGTCAGGACCAACACATTATTCGAAAGAGTTAAATCACGAAATTTGCTTCATTCTGTTATGTAGAAACACGTTGAAATCCAATTTCTATATGCTGTTAGTAAAAAAGTAAAGCACATAGCGGAGATGTGTCGTGCTTGTATACGAAAGGCATTTACTCGCCGGAGATCTACACTTAGTCATAATAATTTACTTTTAAAAAGTGGTAATACATTCCGTGTTAAGTATAGTAGTAGGTGCACACGGATCGGAAATCAGGTTATTTTAATGTGCCGTGCAAATAAACAGGCTGTTAGTGTAAGAAATAGTGGGTATAACGCTTAGAATATCGATTAATCGCTATGAAATAATGTTGATAAATTATCTCTTGAAAGTACTATAAAATTAATGTTTCTAGTATTTTCGTACTTGAAGGATAATGAAATTTGAAAAAGAGATGCCAACAGCACCTGGTGTTCCCAGGCGGTCACCCATCCAAGTACTGACCAGGCCCGATGCTGCTTGACTTCGGTGATCGGACGAGAACCGGTATATTCAGCATGGTATGGCCGTTGGCGAATGCATATGGCTTCGAGTGAGTTATTGTAGCTACGTAGGTTTGTCGGTGAATACTCAAAAAGACCAGCGCGTGGAAAGCGTTGCTAATTGTTTTAAGTAATGCATGATTACGAAATTATCGTGGTGAACGATGTGAGAATATTCGTCTTTGTGAAAAACAAAATTAGAAAAAGTATACCAACAGCACCTGGTGTTCCCAGGCGGTCACCCATCCAAGTACTGACCAGGCCCGATGCTGCTTGACTTCGGTGATCGGACGAGAACCGGTATATTCAGCATGGTATGGCCGTTGGCAACTACCTTTTCTTCAATGTCCTGTTAAGGAAGTATGTTTTAAGTAAGAATTGACATTATTAACTATAAAGGCAAGCATATTAACGTCGTTAACATTACTTGGAATATACTAATATTCGAATAAATATTTGAATGTTCGAATGATGAGTGATTCGGATGTTCATAGTGCCACTGTGTCCTATCGAGTTTACTATCACGAACCACGTATGAAATTGTATATAAATAAATAAAAATAAATCCTTTATTAAGTATTGATTACAGGAAAAAGGCAAACTTACATTCTTTAATGTACACAATGAAATGTATGAAAGATATTTTTAAGATATGTTTCACTTACCCTTTATAACGCAAGGTAGTTTTCAGTGTAGCATTCTCTTCAGCTGCGAGATAACGTAAGGCAGATGATCATTCAGTCGTGAAGCACTAAAATGTAATATACATTTTAACTATTATCGATAAGAATTATTTACTGCAGGGATGCAAATAAAGTGAGGCAAATTAGTAAATAAAAACCGATACTGTAACTGATAATATAATTAGTTGTATCTGTATTAGTTGTATATACAGTAATCGCACGATTATCCGCGGAGTTGGATGTTGGCATAATCGCGCATAATCAGCAGTATGAGCAGAAAAGGGAAATGAAATGAAATATTTAGATTTACGTCGCATACTTATACCGGTTACGCTAAAGGAGACGGTGATGATGAGTACTGAATGAAGAAAGTGGGAGGAAACGGGAGAAACCCGAGAAAACCCATGAGCACGGTCTTTATGCACGACAAAGTTCACACGGCACGAGCTGGGATTGAATCAGGGACCCCAAGCACCGGAGGCCAAAAAACGGACAAAAAGTCTTTCGTGCAACTTTCGTTTTCGGTAAAAAGTTTACACATAATTTAGAAAGAGTAGTTTTCTGGTCTTTTTATTTCACAAGTTGGTTCATGTCTATATTTTTTACATGCATAAAAAATTTTTCAACTCCCTTGCTTATTTCCTGTTAAAGACCTCTACCTCTGATTGTATTTTTTGCACATATTCTTATTGTTTTCAGACAACATTTCTAAAAGCGTAATTTATCGTCAGCAAGAAAAGAAAAGGAAAGCCTCGGATAGTGGAATGTGTACTGTATATATATATATATATATATATATATATATATATATATATATACGTATTAGTATATAGTTTTATTTTATACGTCTCCTATTATTACACAATGTGCAGATATTGTCAAAGCGCAAGTAAATATGTATAACTCCCCGTTCTGCACTTAATAACTTGAAAGAAGTTCGGGGAAGGTAGTGTAACAGAAAGTGCAAACAGAAATGAGGGTTTAAAGGCATTTAATATTATTCCGTAGTAGTATGATTTTTTGTAAAAAAAAAAATATATATATATATATATATATATATATATATATATATATCTAAACATACATATTCAATGATATAGTAAGAGGTTAGCAGCACTGATAGAACTGCAGAAAGTACAAAACCGTTAATAAGAAAGAGAGAGAGATGGTGGCCGCTTTTGTGCTTTTCATTGGCTAATTCCGAATTGCGCGCGAATACGTACGAGATTTCTTTCTTTTTCCTCTTCGCAGCCCAGATGTTGCCAATTAGAAGTTTTTAGTACTACATTTGTATGAAAATGTTGCCTTTAAGAAATGTGGTTTGCATACAGAGAAAAGAGCAAAATGAATATTTACCTTAGTGGGCATGAAAAAAGACGAAACATTTTGCAAGATGGACACACGAACTTCCTTAATGCAGGCGTTCAGTACATTATTGTAAAGAAAAAAACACTAAAAAGAATTACTTCAATATCCCTAGCAACATTCAACAATTCATAGAGAAAAATCTTTATTTTGAGAACAATGGAAAACTATGTAATTGTAGATAACTACTAAATTTAATGATTAAGGAAAACGTTTAGGCCCGGCCCTTCAGAAAGAAAGTGCACAGAATATTCTCTCATGGAAGCAATTGCAAAATCAACATTTTGTTTGCAGTTATAATTAGAGGATCTATATACAGGGTGTTCGAAAAAGAATGTATCCTCTTGAAAGAAAATATTCTCTGGGCCCCTAATCCTTTATATACCGAAAGGAAGTTTGTATAGCATTTTTTCTTACCTTCGTTAGAAGAATTGAAAGTGACTACTATCGTGACACGGGAGATATTTAATCGATAGTCGAATTACTCACATACTCGAATGAACACGTCTCTTGTAAGGAGAGGAAAGGCTTCTGTGATCCGCTATCGCAGCTGTGTCATATCTGCAGAGAATGTTAGGACACAAACGTGATCTTTGAGAGCCTCGTGAAAAGAAGTCGCATAGTATCATGTGTGGAGACATCGGGGCCATCTGAAGAACGCTTCATCATTAGGACCAAGGGCGAGTTACGAAACACTCTGGGATATATTTATTAACATAACTTCTCGTCATTCTGCAAGTGTGGTGGAGCTCCATCCTATTGGAAAAGGAAACCTCGGGAGCCCTCTTCATGTGTAGGTATCGTTCACATCTGAAGCATGTGAAGATAGATTACTGTACTATCGTGTACCTAAAATCATTTTCTACGAATACGAACATGTCTACACTGAAGGCAGTGCAGCTCTTTTTCTCTTTTTTTTGGTCATGTATTGTAACGCGGGGCAATGCACACAATAACATGTAATGTTGTGTATCATCATAAAGGGCCAGGGCGATGATTGGATCTTGATGGACGTGGAGAACTGATAGGTGATGTGAGTGGTATTGTGATCTATGGTTGTATGTTTACTGATGAATGCATAAGGAGAGGTGAAGGGGTTGCCTTTTTTTTTATGTCGATCGGGAGGGAAGCGATTGGGAAACTTTTGACTTTGTTTTTCAACCGAATATATTGATTGAATAGGTCGCCGACAATTTTACGGGGCGTCACGTCGTTGCCTTTTTCATGTCGATCGCGAGCGAAGCGAGCGTTTTTTTTTTTTTTTTTTTTTTTTTTTTTTTTTTTTTTTTTACCGACAATATGTATTGAATCGGTTGCCAACACCTTTAGGGGCGCGTCACGTCCTTCTTTCTGTGCTGATCGCGAGCGAAGCGAGCGCGAAATTTTTGACTTTTTTTTTTTTTTTTTTTTTTTTTTTACCCACAATATTTATTCAATCGGTCGCCAACACTTTTAGGGGTGCGTCACGTCCTCTTTTCTCTGCTGATCGCGAGCGAAGCGAGCGCGAAATTTTGACCTTTTTTTCTCTTTTTAATTCTTTTTTTTCTTTAAGAAAAAATATTGATTTCATAGGTCGCGAACATTTTTACGGGATGCAACATCGTTTATTTGTTTTTCCAACCGTCTTTCTGTCTTGAGCCCCCGCCAAGTTAACTTTATGGTGGACAAAAACTATGTGCGGTGGGTTACCGCGGGGTTCTCCCGTTTCCTCCCACTTTCTTCATTCCACCACCATTTCAATCATTTCTCATAATCAGCGCCTCTTTTAGCCTAAGCGGCATAACGTGGGACGTAAAACAAAGATTTCCTTTAGTTGCTTTCTGTCTTGATTACGAGCGCGAAATTTTTTACTTTTTTTTTCTTTCTTTTGATATTATTCATTTAATAGGACGGCAACACCTTTACGGGCCGCCGCGTCGTCGTTTACACTTCTTCAGCCCATATTCTTTCTGCTTGTTCGTTTTCCGGCATCTTGTTATCACCGCCCGCGGCAATGCCTATGTCTTTCATCGCTTTTTGAAGCAAATCTTTAATAAATATGCACTCTCACATTTGTACTAATATGCATACCACAGTGGATAGACTGTAACTAGGAAAGCAGAAGCCTGCATATCATATTATTTAACAGTTGAAAGTGAACTGTCATTTTAAGTTTGATTTTGATCAGATGAGTGCAGTTCAACTCGTCGACAATTGTGAAGATTCTCGAGGTTAGGGACCATCCATTTTGTGCTTTGTAATGAAAATGGCTGCAGCCAAACTTCTCTGATCTGAATGAAACTTGGCATGATGATACATCTTGACCTGCTCTACAAGTTTATTTAGTATTTTCCGTTGCGCAGGCTTTTGCTTCTCCAGGTTCTCCCATGGAACTGAGAAACGTATTCAGTCGAACTTCTGCGGTAAGTCAGTATATCATCCTGAGAAGTTTGATCGAGATAGCAGAGGTTCGACTATTCGTTTTTCAATTCCATGTGATATTACAACACGGTGAACTAAATTTATATAGAAACACTTTGATTTTGTTTTGTTTTTTGCTAGCATTAAACTGAGAAAATGTTATTCAATAGACAGAGAACACCACTCAAAGAAAAGTACATCATAAGAATATATATATGGTTGCTGTGGTTCTCGGTTTAATTTGCTAGTTAAGAAACTTGCTCTAAATAAGTACATCTTACAGGTGAAAAACTAAGCCAGGCGATAGAATTAAATATAAAGTTATACACTTTTATTTTACGTTTACTAGTGTTGGGTTACTACTGTAAAATAAGTCAGTATATATGAAAGATAACTGTATTAGGTACTATTTTCCACCGGCGGTGTATTCTTGCATAGTGTACTTAATGTTTACAAGCGGGGCGCTACTAGTATGGATGCATGACAAGTGCTATTGAAACTCGAAAACTAACTGGTTTCCACTACCCTTGCTTATACGTATACCCGCGTCGCCTTCGCTCCTGTTCACTTTGGACGCACATTCTTGCTATCGCTCAGGCCCCCAGCTTTCTCCTGTTTTGGCTCCCTTAAATAGTATTCGTGCTTTTTATTGGCCACCTGGCAAAGCACTTGTAATGATTTTACACCAGTAACTCTAAAATACATGTGTATTACTTTATTTAATTCTGTCGTCTGCAGAATTTTTTTTTTTTTCGTACAAATATGCCTTTTCATGCAGAACACTGAATTTTGCCTGTAAATTTTTGAGAATATGCTGTGACGAAACTTGAGCACCGTTCTTCTTTTCTTTCTTATCACGAGTCTTCTTTAGCCTAATGAGCACAATCATCACACGATAACGACTATTCTTTTCATTTAACTTGTAAACAAGTTGAACTAATAATAATAATTGATGTACAAAGGAGAAGTGTCCTACATATTTGAGGTAAAAAATAAAATAAATATACTTCTACTTCATCCGTGTTTACAAAGTTAAATGTTATCGATTTACAAAAAATGGTCACCTATCCACACACTGACCAGGCTCGACACTGCTTGACCATACATATTAAAACATCGGTCCCACTGAATACACAAGTAGTAAGCACATTCACATAAAAATAATTAGGATTACAGTATATAAAATGCGTTAATTAAAATAGCAAATGCCTTACCTTATCACAGGCGATCCAAAGCCACTGCACATCATCTGCTACGCACACTATATTCCTCCAATATTTCACTCACTTCCTATATCACGCAACAGAAAATATTAATAAAATTCACTTAGCAACATTTTCATTTTTAATCAACAATACGTATAACAATTAAGAATAAAATTAATTGTGAGCACATTGTTATAATTAGAATACTGTTTTTATTCGTTTACAAATATGGGATTAATATAGAGCTGGCAGCAACAATATATACAACTCATCCTGTATGTATCGTAAATCCTAACTTGAGAAGACATCTCTGACGCAAACAATGAGACAAGAAATCAAATACTATATCCGACACATTTGGGGTTTATTGAACTTCAATGTTGGAAGATACCACCTTGTCGGTAGTACAAATGTAATATCCTTACAACACGCGGAACTTTTGCCAGGCATATCTAGGAATTTGGGAAGATTAATTGATATCCTTAATGTGCAATGTATGATTATGACGCATTGTTATGTACACGCAGACGGAACCAGGACAATCTATAGATGACATTTGCACTGTGTTTGGACAATTTGTTCGCAGAAAATAACCGTTTTTGTCTATGAATACTTGAGAACATGGAAGGTATGAGATATACATTTTATGCGCAAATATTATAATACAAATCATTGTTAGTTTGGTGGATGCGTGAAAGAAAGAAAAGGAGTAGATTTTTGCAGACGTCCGGATATAAAGCGAGAACTGAGAATACGCATCTATAACATCTATTTTCTTTGTGTTAATGATATCGATGAACTAAACGGGGAAACTAAAATACAACTGTTTGCAGTATAATTCGAAGTATAGTCAAGTGCAGAGGCGTACTCACGGGGTGTCCACCGGGTGCGGACTCCTCGCAAAAGTTCCTAAGTAACATACATTTGCAGACTTTCTCATTAAATGTAGTTATTAACAGGGAAAATATTGATGTATCATCAATATAAATCTGATCTTACACTTCATCTGTACTCTGTCTGTATCATGTTTTTGTGAAAAAGTAAGTGGAATATTTATCGTGTTTTCGAATGCAGAATAATAGTATATAGACATAGTGGCTTGTAGTATTGGAACCTTGCCCCCCGAAGCTTGGATCCCTTAGAAGAAAAAAAAATGCATGCGCGCCTGGTGAAATGGTTAACGAATTCAGTTCACTCGATGAATCGACAGATAGTAATACACATTTCGACAGATCGACAGCATTCGACAGATACAGACATATGAAAGTAGCACAAGAATTAGGCGAAAGTCCGTGCGTTTCCTCAATTCACGTAGGAAACAACAGAAAATATCAACTACCATAAAATAATCCGTATATATATTTAATTTATTTGGAATAAAATAAATATAGAAACAACCTGTTCATACATAACTACGGTAAGTGCGTTAATTGCTAACGTAAGAACAAATATGAAACAAGGCACAAAATAAAAAAGAAAAATAAAGTTAAAGGGAATAAATATTTAGGCTTGATTGTCATTCGTATTAAGAAGCTGGGTAATAAAATGTTAAAATCTACAGAAAATTATGAAATTAAATCAGGATTTGAAATAAAAGTCTATACATTGGAAGTAGGCCAGGGAGTTTGCAAGGCAGATGTGTGCGACACGCGTTACTTTATAGATTCCCTTCATTGAACTATAGTAAGCAGTACGAAGATGGTACTTTGCGTATAATCACAGGAAGGATTGAAGTTAATTACCATGGTAATATAATTATTTATTGATAAGTATTTCCATGTTAAATTATGAAAATTATAAGCACAAGGAGGGTGAAAAAGTAGTGTGACCGACTTAGCAATGACTGAAACATAAAATAGAAAAGCGAATAAAAACAAATGCCTTTTGAGTTATGTGGAATAAAGTTTCTTCTAGCCAGTAAGGAAGAATAGGATCTGGTGCATTCATTGAATACCTGAAAAAAATCGTTTATCAAAATAGAAGGAAACACACTTATCGTTGTGGCAACTACGAACTTCTGTTTACCTCAGCCCGCCTCAGCAAGTGCTTTCTATCCGGTCCGCGCTCCGTAACCAAACTCAACGCTGCCTGCTGTGCATGCTGCATGCTACAATAGCAGAGCACTTCACTCAGCCACGCTAAGAATCGTTCTCTCAGTAGTCATCCACGAGCGCGGACGGGGTAGTAAGCACTTGCCTCCCATTGGCTGGAAGCTTCAAATTTCCTCGCTCGTGATTGGCCAACCAGTTTTCTGCTCTCCAGAGCCGTATAAAAGAAAAATCTCAGCCATCTTCAGCCATTCTGCCCTGTGCAGCGGCACAGAGCACAGTGCGTGTGTGGTTAAAACATTTATGATTAAAACTCTGAAAAACAATTTCATCCAATATTGAACTATAGGCTAAAAGAAAAATAGGCCTGTTGGGTGCAAGCCCAAAAAGCCCCAACAACAAAAGGGACATCAGTGCTAACGCTGGATTCTATTCCACCATACAACACCCCTGTCAAGATAGCCAAACCCCCGCAACAACCCCCCATCACCGACAACCAAGGGCAATTCTGGCCCTTTTCAGAGCCACAACACGGGATTGAAACCACTCTCCAGTCAAATAGTGAGAAACAACGACCGACAACACAGTCAATCGGAACCCAGATAACAAACATGAAGCAAGCCCCCCAGGCACCAGAAGGAGTCACCTTAGGAGGAGACCCCCCCGTAAGGCGACCCCCCCAAACCACTGCCATGACAACGCTAACGAATCAGCTCAAAACGATGAAATTCTGCTCACTGGGATCAGTTCAGCGACGAAGGCAATCTGCGAAACCCAAGCACTTCCCCCCCCTGACCCCCCAGGAACTGGAAGAAGTAGCAAACACTAGCTCCCACAACCAACCAAGCGCAAGCGACCCCAGCCCAAATGACGTTCCAACTCCTCCAAATCCCACGCCAACCGAGAACTTAATTGACATGAGTGACCCCTCAGAAACCGAAACCGAAGGGGATGAGCACGAGTTTCATCGTGCTAAGAAACGTGTGCGCCGCAGAGAATCAGCCAATGTGGAATCCCTGATCGAGTTCAAAAATAAATTCGCTCCACTAGCAACTGACGATACCAACGAAGATGCTGAACAGTCTGAAATGAACAATACTATTGCTTCACAACAGACCCTCACCGGCAAGAAAGTCCCCCCGATCTATGTGTACGGAATCGACAAAACATTCACCTTTGCACGAACAGTGTCTGCCATCTGCAAAGCGCCCCCCAAAGTGGACCACTGCAAAGACCACATCAAATTCTCCTGCCAATCCATGGCAGATTACGAAAAGATAGAAACCTATTGCATACAGACCAATCAATCCTTTGCGTCTGAAATTCCTAAACAAGCGCGCTACTTCAAAGTGGTCATTCGCAGGCTTCCTATGGACACCCCAACGGAAGAAATATACAGTGAGCTCCAAGAACTGGATTACCCTGTTAAGGAAGTTAGACAACTGAAGGGTCGCTGCGACCCCAACGGAGTGCGCCCTCTATTCCCCCTCTTTCTAGTGTCCTTGGAGAAAGTGCCGGGAATTAGTGAGATCTACAACTTGAGAAGATTATTCAATTACCGAGTGGAAGTGGAGGCATATCGTGGCCAAAGTGTACTCCAGTGCCACAGATGCCAGCGTGTGGGCCACTCACAGCGCATGTGCCGTGCTACCCCCCGTTGTGTGAAGTGCGACGACTCACATCTCACCACGCTCTGTCCTAAAACAACGCGGGACACGCCAGCGAAATGTGTGAACTGTGGGGGGCCTCACCCCGCAAATTACCAAGGGTGCCCCACACTCAAAGCCGCCCAAGCCAGACGACAACCGCCAAAGAAAAAGGACCCGCCACGCAGAAGAGAGGCAGACAACAACCAAGACCAAGAAACCCAGAAATCCACCCCCACAAACGAAGAATACGCCGCGGTCGCCTCCAACAGGAGCAAATCCACCCAGGAAAAGAATGACAAAACCCAACCACAGGAAGAAGATGCACAACCGCCACCACAACCTGCAAACAAGAAGGATGCACAACCACCAACCAAGAAGGCCACCCTACCCTCCCGCCATGACGCCAGTGACACTACCTCCATCCTTACACTTGTTAAGGATATCAAGGAGCTATTCCAGGGATTAAACCTGAAGTCGTTCCTGGAGAAAATAAAAACAGGACTACGAAAAATAGCAGCAGCAGAGGACCCAGTAACCAGAATTACCACCATGTTCGAAGTGATCGCCTCATTGGTCGATGATGGCACAGAATAGACAGTCTATCTCCCGTGACCTCAGGGTAGTCCACTGGAATGCGGATGGAATCCGCACGCAAAAAGAAATTTTCGAAGACTTCCTCCGGCGAGAGCGCGTCGACATAGCTCTCGTTACAGAAACCAAATTAAAACCACCCATTTCCTTCCGCATCCCCAACTATACTATCCACAGAACCGACCGCCCAGGCGCCACCTCCCTGGGCGGCACAGCCATACTGATCAAAAACTCCTTACCCCACGAACCACTTCCCCCCATCCAACTCCAGTCCCTAGAGGTCACAGGCATCAAGCTCTACTCACCGGACGGACCAATCCACATCCTGGCAGCCTATCGACCACCGAACAGAAACTGGGACACAGAAGACCTCAGGACTCTGCGAAGACTTGGCCACCGCGTCCTGATTGGAGGCGACCTCAATAGTAAACACCACGAATGGAACTCCAGGGTGTCCAACGAAAATGGAAGAGTACTACACAGAGCGCTCCGGACCATAGACTTTGTCCCGTCTGCACCCACCGAACCGACGCACTACCCTCGGAACGGCGGAAGACCCGACGTCTTGGACATGGTGCTAGCAGCGAACCTCGCCCTGCTGGACGGCCCATCTGTGATCCACACCTTAAACTCGGATCACCTACCTGTCATCCAAACAGTAGCCATCAAGCACCAGATCACAAGCTCCAGAATCCCCAAGATCAGCACAACGGATTGGGGATACTACACACAAATGCTAGCACAAATGGTGAACCCACGCCTTCCAGTGGACACACCGGAGGAACTGGACAATACGGTAGAGACTCTCACCGCACAGCTACAGTCAGCACTCCGACTGGCTACCACAACAACGACAACTGAGGCACGACCCAAAAGTGCAGAAGAACATCGCACAACAGTCCTAGTGCAGATGAAACGATGGGCTAGAAAGCAGTGGCAGCGAACAAGACATCCCGCATACAAAACACTCTGGAACAAGCTCACCTCCAGAGTACGGAAAAGGCTCCTGCGCACCAAGCTAGCATCATGGAACCAAAGACTACAAGAACTTGCCACACCAAACAGAGACTTCTGGAAGCTGGTCCGAGCGCTCACCCGACCATCCTCCGGAACAAGGAACTACCCCCTCCAAGGACCCCAGGGACTACTCTACGAGCCCCAGGAACAGGCAGACCAATTCGCAGACACCCTGGAGAACACATTCCAACCAAACCCCATGCCCACCCCACCAGACCTTCAGGAAGCGGTCCGCCAGACAATCGAGGAAGAACAGTTTGATGACCCAATGCCAGCAGAAGCCCTGACAACACCCCGAGAAATTCAGCAAGTAATCCGGCGACAGTCTCTTCATCGAGCTCCTGGACCAGACCAGATCACGCCCGAAGCACTCCGGAATATCCCGAGGAAGGCCCTGGTACTGCTCTGTAGGATATTCAACGCAATCTTACGACATGGCTACTTTCCAAAAGCCTGGAAGACAGCAAGAATATGTATGATCCCAAAACCTGGCGCTACCCGGACGAATCCTTCAAGTTACAGACCCATCAGCCTACTGTCACACGTCAGCAAAGTGTTTGAAAGGATCTTCCAGCGAAGACTGCTGCAGTTCGTCACCGAACATAACCTGCTACCCGACCATCAGTTCGGATTCCGCAGCGGACACAGCGCAGAGATGCAGCTCGTCCGGGTAGTAGAACTCATCACAGCCAGGTTTAATGAAGGCGGCCACACCTTGGGTGTTTTCCTAGACATCGAGAAAGCCTTTGACAAGGTGTGGCACGAGGGGATCATACATAAACTCCAGATTCAGAACTTCCCACACTATCAGACCAGAGTGATTGCTTCGTATTTGTACGAAAGAACATTCTTCATCTCCCACGCTGGGCACAAGACCAACCCACGACCCATCCGGGCAGGAGTCCCACAAGGCTCCTGCATCTCACCTCTCCTCTACGCGCTGTACACAAGCGACGTCCCTACCACTCCCAACACCACCCTTGCAACCTTTGCCGACGACACGGCGATCTTTGCTTCACATGGGAACCAACGGTACGCCACAGTACACCTGAGAAGACACCTCCAGCTACTAGACGCCTGGACTCAACGGTGGAAAATCAAGGTGAATCCCCGCAAAACTGCAGTAGTAAACTATACCAAGAACAGGACACTAGAACCTGCCAACTTCCAACTGGCCGGAACACCGCTCCCAGAAGAACACCAAGCTAAATACCTGGGTATACAGCTGGACCGGAAGTTGACGTTTGAGTCCCACCTCACAACAGTCACCAAGAAAGCGACGCAAAGGTTCAAGGCACTACTACCCTTACTCCTCTCCCCATCCCTAGCTCATAAGACACGAAAGCACGTCTATGAAATGAGCATCCGTCCCATCATCCTCTACTCCCACCCAGCGTGGCAACATGCAGCAAGAACACGACTCAGACCACTCCAGGTACTTCAAAACAGGGTAGCCAGGGCCATCACAGGTCATTCCATGGATACATATCTCCAGCAAATACACGAAGACCTCGACCTTCCTTTCCTCGAGGAAGTAAGAAGAAGAAGAACCATCAACTTCTGGAGGACCGTCAAAAACTCCCCACATGGACACGTGAATGCAATAGGAACTGCACAACCCCGTAGAGACATCTACAAGATGCCAAGACCGCCCGATTGAAAACAACGAACTCCAGCCAGGGATGCGCGACAGTTGCGGTCCCTTCAGCACAAATTGAAAAACAGTAAGTAACAACACCAATCACAACACAGGCATGAAGGCAAGGGCCCAGGCCCGTAACTTCAAACATGGAGTAATCCAGCCAAAAGAAGAAGAAGAAGAAGAAGTAGCGAAAATTTCATTCTTCAGTATCGTTGAGTTTATTGCAGAAAGCAATGGCAGATACGGCATCAGCACCTGCAGCCCCGGCACAGGCTTCTCCTAAGAAGTCTGCAAAGCCTAAGAAACCAAAAACAACACCTTCTCATCCAAGAACATCAGAAATGGTGAACAACGCCATCAAGAATTTGAAGGAAAGGGGAGGAAGTTCACTGCAAGCTATTAAGAAATACATCTCTCAGAACTACAAAGTGGATGCCGAGAAGCTTGCTCCATTTATCAAGAAATACTTGAGAAGTGCAGTTGCTTCTGGGTCTTTGGTTCAGACCAAGGGAAAAGGTGCATCTGGATCGTTTAAGCTTAGTGCTTCATCGCTGAAGGAGAAGCCTGAAGGTGGATCTTCAACCAAGGCGAAACGATCAGCATCAAAGGAGAAGAAGCCTGCGAAAAAGCCAGCAGCTAAACGTCCCAAGAAGACTGGTGAAAAGAAAAAGGCTGCTGCTCCCAAACCTAAGAAATCACCATCTAAAGTGAAGAAGGCAAAAACTCCCAAGAAGCCAAAGGCCCCGAAGCCAAAGAAGGCTACAGCAAAACCGAAAAGTGCTAAGAAGGCTGCACCAAAGAAGAAGTAAATGTGTCAGTAAATCATCTGACATTTTAAAACGGCTCTTTTTAGAGCCATCAAATACTTTGAGAAGAGTAAAATTGTGCTTTTCCTATCATTATCACATGTTCATTCATAGCAATGTATAGTATACACGCAAGGGACTTTGAGTTTTCTTTTTAACCGAAGCACTTCTTGATGTAAGTGCTTTATAACAGAGGGGAATTGAGGGTGGGGAAAGAAAGCTTTCACGGGTGTCAAGAATGGTGTACTCGAAAAAAAATGGGGAACACATTACGTAATGTCAATTTGTGATCACTTACTTTTTCCTTGTTCCTATCTTCAAGTAGCGAAACAGTACAGAAAACGCACTTAATGCATTTGTTAGAAAAACTTTTGCAGGCTGACTGGGTTCGATTCTCGGTGGGAGCTCAAATGTTTCGCATTGCACGTTAATAAGTAGGTCCACGTTTGAAACAGCCTTGCTGCTGAAAGGGACACTAAACTAAAATCAACTCTTTTCAAGGCTGGGGTGAAAGAAATGTTCGAACTTATTACAACTCGTGAAAGTGAAGTAGACTATGTTTCAATTTAACGTCGTACTATTATGATTTTTATGATAAAGGAGACGGGTGATTACGCCTAATGAATGATGGAAATACTGGTGTAATGAGAAAGTGTTAGGAAAAGGGAACACGCTAATAACCACGGATACCGTCTTATAATTCGTAATATTGCTATAAAGAAAAATAGTAACACCAGCAGAAATGTAGGTGTACAATTGAACTGATGTTAAGTACAAACAGACACTTAAAGAAAGTTTAGTTTAACGTTTGCATTCAACAGCAGCGACCTCTGACAAAATAATATTACTTTTGCTACCTTGGAAGAAGTACATATTTCGCCTGCGAGTTCTATCAGATTAATAACGTTGAGAAGGGCAAACAGTGGTTGAATCGAAGTTAAGTTATGCAACATATGGCAAAATCGAACCCTTGACCACATAAAACGAAGATAATCAATCGGTAAACATAGGGGAAAACTAAAGAATATACTTGAAAGATAGGATGATATACGAAACGACAGGAAAACGAAGGTAGATGTATTAACTATGCAACATACGGCGTGAGAATTTAAAAAAAAAAGATAACAAGTATGGACAAGATCCTTGTTAGGATAACAGCATCTCTAAGTAGTGTATTGGTCCTAAAAAGGACCGTTTTTGAACTCAGTGCCAGAACTTCAAACTTAAGCACGTTCCCCACGGATGCGGCGAGCAAGCTGAATGTCCTTAGGCATGATTGTGACTCTCTTTGCGTGAATAGCACACAAGTTGGTGTCTTCGAAAAGCCCTACAAGGTAAGCTTCACTTGCCTCCTGTAAAGCCATGACAGCTGAGCTTTGGAAGCGAAGATCTGTCTTGAAATCTTGTGCAATTTCTCGGACGAGTCGTTGGAAGGGCAGCTTGCGGATGAGCAATTCAGTGCTCTTCTGGTAACGACGAATTTCTCGGAGAGCCACAGTACCAGGCCTGTAACGATGGGGCTTTTTCACTCCACCGGTAGCTGGAGCACTCTTTCTTGCAGCTTTGGTGGCAAGCTGCTTTCGAGGAGCTTTGCCTCCAGTAGATTTCCTAGCTGTCTGCTTGGTACGTGCCATTGCAACTGTCACGACTTGTTTCAAATAATTGCGCGCTGAATGAAGTCAAGTTATATAAAGAGCAAAACCGTTAAATCAAGCTATTTCTCATTGGATAAAGTCAGTCGAAAAGGACAGTTCTCATTGGCTTAGACACGTTTTGTGTTTTTCCTCCGTGCTTTCCCTGCATGATCGAAGGAACAAAACCACGAGTCTTGGGCTGCTTGGGCTTGTATTTCTCGTGTGTGGTGAGCGAAGCAGTAACATATCGAAATGACAGGACGTGGAAAAGGAGGCAAGGGTCTTGGCAAAGGAGGTGCCAAGCGCCACCGTAAAGTTCTTCGTGACAACATCCAGGGTATCACCAAACCCGCTATTAGGCGTCTTGCTCGCCGTGGTGGTGTGAAGCGTATCTCTGGTCTCATTTATGAAGAGACCCGAGGAGTATTGAAAGTATTCCTGGAGAACGTAATCAGAGATGCTGTTACATACACAGAACACGCCAAGAGGAAGACAGTGACAGCTATGGATGTTGTGTATGCCTTGAAGAGGCAAGGAAGAACCCTGTACGGTTTCGGAGGTTAAGTTGGGGTTCCTCCTATTTTGGATATAAAATTGGCATAAACGGCTCTTTTCAGAGCCAACAAATTTATATAAAGGGAAAGATTTACTTTGTGCGATTTTCTGTTAGATTATAAGAATTCGTGTAACTACATTAAAGCCTTTTGATGCACACTAAATTACAGACGTAGAGAGATTAATTTGAGAAAATCATACGTTTTTTTTTACATTATGTACGTTCATGTATACGTATTCATATCATGTAGCAGTATTAATGCTGGAGAAGGGGTTCTGGTTGGAAATTGGCGATTTGTTGGAAGTAGCGAGCATGAGAGATGCGAAACGCAAGTCGGAATTTCTGTTCTGACAGTAGGATGTACGTATAGAGGCTTATACAACTTCTATACTGTGCTGTGAGGGGCGAATAATGCGTTAGAAACCTGAATCTTGTCCTTTATCTTGTTTACGTGGTCTTGGGTTCGATTTCTTTCTTTTGCGGTAGTGTCTATTGTGATTTACATGTAAATTAATGACACTTCGTAGCGGGTTACTAAAATAAAGAGTAATACAAATATGAGATGTAGGTTAATGCATTGTATACTTCACATTATTTACTAAAGAAAGGCAGTAGTTACAAGAAACCTAGGCTCGCTCGTTGGGCACAGTAGCAAATGAGTTCTGAGATCAGAGAATAAGAGTAGTTGCGTATTACAAACCATATACATATAACACATATCACACAAATATGAATATCGACCTTGCAAAGAATAAATCGTACTTAAGTGTGCATTTAATGTCATTACTATGTTGCAAAAGAAATTTAGGAAAGTTTTCTGATCCGCTCTGTTCATGATGTCATTGGGGCATAGTAATGAACAATAATAAATGTCGAGAACATATTGAACAGAGTAATTTCAGCCAAGCCAACGCAAGAGAGAAACATGAGTGCTTTAAGAATGTTGGAAATTCCTTTGTCTAGCATGAAGTACATGAGAATATGTGGTATGAGGTTTTCTTCCATTGCTGAGAATCTGGGCTCGACTGTCCTGTCCTCTGGGTAATATGAGCCCGATGTACGCAAATATCAAAAAAATGTAGCTAGCGACAATACAAAAGGTAATGATCTTATAATTAATAATGTAGTGGGAACTAAGCACATCGCTGTTTGGAGTATTCTAAAGTTAGTGTGACTTCCTATGGGCTTCAATTACGATCGACGACTACACATATACTAATTAATCGAATAGCAGCGAGAATTTCGAATGAAACTAAGCAACTATCTCAGACACTTTTGATGAGTCTGTATATCGAAAACAATTCATTTCAATCGTAAATCTCCTCTATAAAGGGGTTTGTGGCCCTCATAAGGGCCGATTTGTATGAGATATAGGTCTTACATTTATGCCTTCTTCTCAGTTTTCTTGGGCAGAAGTACAGCTTGAATGTTGGGCAAAACACCACCCTGAGCGATTGTAACTCCAGACAACAACTTGTTTAATTCCTCGTCGTTACGGATAGCTAACTGCAGATGACGTGGAATAATCCTAGTCTTCTTGTTGTCACGAGCAGCGTTGCCTGCCAACTCAAGAACTTCAGCTGCCAGGTATTCCATGACTGCAGCCAAATACACGGGAGCGCCAGCACCAACTCGTTCGGCATAGTTACCCTTTCGCAAAAGACGATGGATTCTGCCTACTGGGAATTGAAGGCCAGCCCTGCTGGAGCGGGACTTGCTCTTTCCCTTGACTTTTCCACCTTTGCCGCGACCAGACATTGTTCAATATTCTTTCGTAATAAGATGAGAGGAAAAATTGCGGCCTCCACAGGTCCACAGGTCCACAGGTCCACAGGTTAACATGACAAATTGGTCGAGTTTGAGTACCGGGCTATGAGCCCCTGCCTCTTATATGAGATGAGAATCCATGTGAAGTGACGGCATGTGAAGTGATGACCAAATCAGCCACTGTCGCTGATCGCCAGGGAATGTGGAGTCTGGTAGAAGTCCTGTATAATGCCTGGGGAGCTGTGAGTCCGGTCGTTGCTGTTGATAGAGGTTTAGCGCTGGAAGCTGAGATGAGTCCTGATTGGCAGCAGCGATGACCAATGAGGCGGCCTGGAGTGGCCCTCATAAGGGTGTGGTCCTGGATGTATGGAAAGATCTTGATTAATTGAAGAATTCACTCAGCATGTCAATGAAGATTGACAGCTTGCTGAACAGGTCTTGTTCTTCTTTTAATTTCGGCATATACTTCTTGAGGAGGGGGGGTAGTTTGAAGAGTTCGAAGTCCTTTAAGAGTTGAAGAAGGTCCTTGAAGGAATTGGCAGCAGTGTCTTCGGATGCTGAATGAGATGTATCTTTCTTTGGAAGAGAAGGCCATGAGGTCCGGTCGGCTGTACTGGAAAAAGGCTTGGTAGGCTTCGTGGTTGGTTGTGGCGTGGGAGTCGGCGGTGTTTCTGAAGAAGCGGTCTTGTTGGTTTTCCCCTGGAGGAGGCGTTGAATTTTAGGACATCCTGAGTAATTTGCAGGGTGGTCTCCCGTGCAATTGACGCATTTAGCAGGCGTAAGCGGGTGTTGTTTTTTGCACTCAAAAGTCCAGTGGGCACCGGCACATTTGACACAGCGAGGTTGTGCATTACAAGTACTTTGGCCGTGGCCAAAACGTTGGCACTTGTAGCATTGCAAATAAGCTTTAGAACGATATTGTTCAATGCGGATCTTCATGTGAAGTAGTAGGTCTTCCTTAAAAATTGTTGTGGCTCGCATGGTTTTCCTCATTGTCACTAAGAAAAGGGGAAAAAGAGTTTTCCCCGACGGGTCTTGTGTGTTCCGTTTAGATAGTTGAATGACTGAAAGGACAGGATAACCTTTGTCCTTCAGTTCAGAAATTATGTCATCAACATTGGTGTCAAGAGGCAAATGACGAATCACTGCTTTGACGACGGCATTCTTTTTCTGAATTTCCGTTGCGTATTCCAGCTTCTCTTCTGAGCAGATGTCTTGTATAACAGAAAAGTCCTCCTGCAGAGTACACTTGATCTTGATGAAGCCTTTCATTAAGCGAAAGGTGGGGGTTTCTTTGCACTTCTGCTGGATCTTGGCGATGAGTTCATAACCCCGATAGTACGGGCAGTTGTATATATACATCCAAGTTTTGGATGTTTCGTTAGTAGCATCCATCGGTTCTGGATCGGTGTTGGCTCCTGTAAGAGCCGCAAATTTGTTTGAGGTAGAAACCGGAGTGACAGGTTCAGCAGATGGTTTGCAAGTCTTCTTTGGTAATTGAAATTCTGCATCTGGTGCATCTGAGCTTGGTTGGTTGGGTGGGGTAGTGGGGGTGGAGTTCCCCTGAGACACTGATTGAATCATTTGAAGTGCCATCTTGCTATAATCAGGCGAAGTCTGCTGTGCCGTCGGTGTGAAAGGCGGGGAGGGCCGGCAGGCCCTTTTAGCAGGCTGAAATTGATTTTCAGACGATTCTTCATTCTGGACAGGTGCTGGTCGTTTCTGGTCGTTCTCATCGTAGAAGATGATATGTTCGTCATACTCATGTGGTCCCGTCAGTTTTGTTACTACTTCAAGCGTGCACCCGAGTGCATCAAATGAAAAGCAAGGCAGTTGGCGCGAATTGAAACACGTACTGTAATTTAAATGAAGTCGATAAATCGGCGGACACATCTAATTTTGCTGAACGAGTGAGTCATCATGCCACCAAAAACTAGCGGAAAGGCTGCAAAGAAGGCTGGTAAAGCCCAAAAGAATATCTCCAAGGGAGATAAGAAGAAGAAGAGGAGGAGGAAGGAGAGCTATGCCATTTACATCTACAAAGTTTTGAAGCAAGTGCATCCTGACACTGGCATATCTAGCAAAGCTATGAGTATCATGAACAGCTTTGTTAATGACATCTTCGAGCGTATTGCTGCTGAAGCTTCTCGTTTGGCCCATTACAATAAGCGGTCAACTATCACCAGCCGGGAAATCCAAACAGCTGTGCGCCTTCTTTTGCCTGGTGAACTTGCCAAGCACGCTGTAAGTGAGGGTACGAAGGCTGTTACCAAGTACACAAGCTCTAAGTAAAAATCTTCTTCAAGATTTTTCATTTCAAACGGTCCTTGTCAGGACCAACACATTATTCGAAAGAGTTAAATCACGAAATTTGCTTCATTCTGTTATGTAGAAACACGTTGAAATCCAATTTCTATATGCTGTTAGTAAAAAAGTAAAGCACATAGCGGAGATGTGTCGTGCTTGTATACGAAAGGCATTTACTCGCCGGAGATCTACACTTAGTCATAATAATTTACTTTTAAAAAGTGGTAATACATTCCGTGTTAAGTATAGTAGTAGGTGCACACGGATCGGAAATCAGGTTATTTTAATGTGCCGTGCAAATAAACAGGCTGTTAGTGTAAGAAATAGTGGGTATAACGCTTAGAATATCGATTAATCGCTATGAAATAATGTTGATAAATTATCTCTTGAAAGTACTATAAAATTAATGTTTCTAGTATTTTCGTACTTGAAGGATAATGAAATTTGAAAAAGAGATGCCAACAGCACCTGGTGTTCCCAGGCGGTCACCCATCCAAGTACTGACCAGGCCCGATGCTGCTTGACTTCGGTGATCGGACGAGAACCGGTATATTCAGCATGGTATGGCCGTTGGCGAATGCATATGGCTTCGAGTGAGTTATTGTAGCTACGTAGGTTTGTCGGTGAATACTCAAAAAGACCAGCGCGTGGAAAGCGTTGCTAATTGTTTTAAGTAATGCATGATTACGAAATTATCGTGGTGAACGATGTGAGAATATTCGTCTTTGTGAAAAACAAAATTAGAAAAAGTATACCAACAGCACCTGGTGTTCCCAGGCGGTCACCCATCCAAGTACTGACCAGGCCCGATGCTGCTTGACTTCGGTGATCGGACGAGAACCGGTATATTCAGCATGGTATGGCCGTTGGCAACTACCTTTTCTTCAATGTCCTGTTAAGGAAGTATGTTTTAAGTAAGAATTGACATTATTAACTATAAAGGCAAGCATATTAACGTCGTTAACATTACTTGGAATATACTAATATTCGAATAAATATTTGAATGTTCGAATGATGAGTGATTCGGATGTTCATAGTGCCACTGTGTCCTATCGAGTTTACTATCACGAACCACGTATGAAATTGTATATAAATAAATAAAAATAAATCCTTTATTAAGTATTGATTACAGGAAAAAGGCAAACTTACATTCTTTAATGTACACAATGAAATGTATGAAAGATATTTTTAAGATATGTTTCACTTACCCTTTATAACGCAAGGTAGTTTTCAGTGTAGCATTCTCTTCAGCTGCGAGATAACGTAAGGCAGATGATCATTCAGTCGTGAAGCACTAAAATGTAATATACATTTTAACTATTATCGATAAGAATTATTTACTGCAGGGATGCAAATAAAGTGAGGCAAATTAGTAAATAAAAACCGATACTGTAACTGATAATATAATTAGTTGTATCTGTATTAGTTGTATATACAGTAATCGCACGATTATCCGCGGAGTTGGATGTTGGCATAATCGCGCATAATCAGCAGTATGAGCAGAAAAGGGAAATGAAATGAAATATTTAGATTTACGTCGCATACTTATACCGGTTACGCTAAAGGAGACGGTGATGATGAGTACTGAATGAAGAAAGTGGGAGGAAACGGGAGAAACCCGAGAAAACCCATGAGCACGGTCTTTATGCACGACAAAGTTCACACGGCACGAGCTGGGATTGAATCAGGGACCCCAAGCACCGGAGGCCAAAAAACGGACAAAAAGTCTTTCGTGCAACTTTCGTTTTCGGTAAAAAGTTTACACATAATTTAGAAAGAGTAGTTTTCTGGTCTTTTTATTTCACAAGTTGGTTCATGTCTATATTTTTTACATGCATAAAAAATTTTTCAACTCCCTTGCTTATTTCCTGTTAAAGACCTCTACCTCTGATTGTATTTTTTGCACATATTCTTATTGTTTTCAGACAACATTTCTAAAAGCGTAATTTATCGTCAGCAAGAAAAGAAAAGGAAAGCCTCGGATAGTGGAATGTGTACTGTATATATATATATATATATATATATATATATATATATATATATACGTATTAGTATATAGTTTTATTTTATACGTCTCCTATTATTACACAATGTGCAGATATTGTCAAAGCGCAAGTAAATATGTATAACTCCCCGTTCTGCACTTAATAACTTGAAAGAAGTTCGGGGAAGGTAGTGTAACAGAAAGTGCAAACAGAAATGAGGGTTTAAAGGCATTTAATATTATTCCGTAGTAGTATGATTTTTTGTAAAAAAAAATATATATATATATATATATATATATATATATATATATATATCTAAACATACATATTCAATGATATAGTAAGAGGTTAGCAGCACTGATAGAACTGCAGAAAGTACAAAACCGTTAATAAGAAAGAGAGAGAGATGGTGGCCGCTTTTGTGCTTTTCATTGGCTAATTCCGAATTGCGCGCGAATACGTACGAGATTTCTTTCTTTTTCCTCTTCGCAGCCCAGATGTTGCCAATTAGAAGTTTTTAGTACTACATTTGTATGAAAATGTTGCCTTTAAGAAATGTGGTTTGCATACAGAGAAAAGAGCAAAATGAATATTTACCTTAGTGGGCATGAAAAAAGACGAAACATTTTGCAAGATGGACACACGAACTTCCTTAATGCAGGCGTTCAGTACATTATTGTAAAGAAAAAAACACTAAAAAGAATTACTTCAATATCCCTAGCAACATTCAACAATTCATAGAGAAAAATCTTTATTTTGAGAACAATGGAAAACTATGTAATTGTAGATAACTACTAAATTTAATGATTAAGGAAAACGTTTAGGCCCGGCCCTTCAGAAAGAAAGTGCACAGAATATTCTCTCATGGAAGCAATTGCAAAATCAACATTTTGTTTGCAGTTATAATTAGAGGATCTATATACAGGGTGTTCGAAAAAGAATGTATCCTCTTGAAAGAAAATATTCTCTGGGCCCCTAATCCTTTATATACCGAAAGGAAGTTTGTATAGCATTTTTTCTTACCTTCGTTAGAAGAATTGAAAGTGACTACTATCGTGACACGGGAGATATTTAATCGATAGTCGAATTACTCACATACTCGAATGAACACGTCTCTTGTAAGGAGAGGAAAGGCTTCTGTGATCCGCTATCGCAGCTGTGTCATATCTGCAGAGAATGTTAGGACACAAACGTGATCTTTGAGAGCCTCGTGAAAAGAAGTCGCATAGTATCATGTGTGGAGACATCGGGGCCATCTGAAGAACGCTTCATCATTAGGACCAAGGGCGAGTTACGAAACACTCTGGGATATATTTATTAACATAACTTCTCGTCATTCTGCAAGTGTGGTGGAGCTCCATCCTATTGGAAAAGGAAACCTCGGGAGCCCTCTTCATGTGTAGGTATCGTTCACATCTGAAGCATGTGAAGATAGATTACTGTACTATCGTGTACCTAAAATCATTTTCTACGAATACGAACATGTCTACACTGAAGGCAGTGCAGCTCTTTTTCTCTTTTTTTTGGTCATGTATTGTAACGCGGGGCAATGCACACAATAACATGTAATGTTGTGTATCATCATAAAGGGCCAGGGCGATGATTGGATCTTGATGGACGTGGAGAACTGATAGGTGATGTGAGTGGTATTGTGATCTATGGTTGTATGTTTACTGATGAATGCATAAGGAGAGGTGAAGGGGTTGCCTTTTTTTTTATGTCGATCGGGAGGGAAGCGATTGGGAAACTTTTGACTTTGTTTTTCAACCGAATATATTGATTGAATAGGTCGCCGACAATTTTACGGGGCGTCACGTCGTTGCCTTTTTCATGTCGATCGCGAGCGAAGCGAGCGTTTTTTTTTTTTTTTTTTTTTTTTTTTTTTTTTTTTTTTACCGACAATATGTATTGAATCGGTTGCCAACACCTTTAGGGGCGCGTCACGTCCTTCTTTCTGTGCTGATCGCGAGCGAAGCGAGCGCGAAATTTTTGACTTTTTTTTTTTTTTTTTACCCACAATATTTATTCAATCGGTCGCCAACACTTTTAGGGGTGCGTCACGTCCTCTTTTCTCTGCTGATCGCGAGCGAAGCGAGCGCGAAATTTTGACCTTTTTTTCTCTTTTTAATTCTTTTTTTTCTTTAAGAAAAAATATTGATTTCATAGGTCGCGAACATTTTTACGGGATGCAACATCGTTTATTTGTTTTTCCAACCGTCTTTCTGTCTTGAGCCCCCGCCAAGTTAACTTTATGGTGGACAAAAACTATGTGCGGTGGGTTACCGCGGGGTTCTCCCGTTTCCTCCCACTTTCTTCATTCCACCACCATTTCAATCATTTCTCATAATCAGCGCCTCTTTTAGCCTAAGCGGCATAACGTGGGACGTAAAACAAAGATTTCCTTTAGTTGCTTTCTGTCTTGATTACGAGCGCGAAATTTTTTACTTTTTTTTTCTTTCTTTTGATATTATTCATTTAATAGGACGGCAACACCTTTACGGGCCGCCGCGTCGTCGTTTACACTTCTTCAGCCCATATTCTTTCTGCTTGTTCGTTTTCCGGCATCTTGTTATCACCGCCCGCGGCAATGCCTATGTCTTTCATCGCTTTTTGAAGCAAATCTTTAATAAATATGCACTCTCACATTTGTACTAATATGCATACCACAGTGGATAGACTGTAACTAGGAAAGCAGAAGCCTGCATATCATATTATTTAACAGTTGAAAGTGAACTGTCATTTTAAGTTTGATTTTGATCAGATGAGTGCAGTTCAACTCGTCGACAATTGTGAAGATTCTCGAGGTTAGGGACCATCCATTTTGTGCTTTGTAATGAAAATGGCTGCAGCCAAACTTCTCTGATCTGAATGAAACTTGGCATGATGATACATCTTGACCTGCTCTACAAGTTTATTTAGTATTTTCCGTTGCGCAGGCTTTTGCTTCTCCAGGTTCTCCCATGGAACTGAGAAACGTATTCAGTCGAACTTCTGCGGTAAGTCAGTATATCATCCTGAGAAGTTTGATCGAGATAGCAGAGGTTCGACTATTCGTTTTTCAATTCCATGTGATATTACAACACGGTGAACTAAATTTATATAGAAACACTTTGATTTTGTTTTGTTTTTTGCTAGCATTAAACTGAGAAAATGTTATTCAATAGACAGAGAACACCACTCAAAGAAAAGTACATCATAAGAATATATATATGGTTGCTGTGGTTCTCGGTTTAATTTGCTAGTTAAGAAACTTGCTCTAAATAAGTACATCTTACAGGTGAAAAACTAAGCCAGGCGATAGAATTAAATATAAAGTTATACACTTTTATTTTACGTTTACTAGTGTTGGGTTACTACTGTAAAATAAGTCAGTATATATGAAAGATAACTGTATTAGGTACTATTTTCCACCGGCGGTGTATTCTTGCATAGTGTACTTAATGTTTACAAGCGGGGCGCTACTAGTATGGATGCATGACAAGTGCTATTGAAACTCGAAAACTAACTGGTTTCCACTACCCTTGCTTATACGTATACCCGCGTCGCCTTCGCTCCTGTTCACTTTGGACGCACATTCTTGCTATCGCTCAGGCCCCCAGCTTTCTCCTGTTTTGGCTCCCTTAAATAGTATTCGTGCTTTTTATTGGCCACCTGGCAAAGCACTTGTAATGATTTTACACCAGTAACTCTAAAATACATGTGTATTACTTTATTTAATTCTGTCGTCTGCAGAATTTTTTTTTTTTTCGTACAAATATGCCTTTTCATGCAGAACACTGAATTTTGCCTGTAAATTTTTGAGAATATGCTGTGACGAAACTTGAGCACCGTTCTTCTTTTCTTTCTTATCACGAGTCTTCTTTAGCCTAATGAGCACAATCATCACACGATAACGACTATTCTTTTCATTTAACTTGTAAACAAGTTGAACTAATAATAATAATTGATGTACAAAGGAGAAGTGTCCTACATATTTGAGGTAAAAAATAAAATAAATATACTTCTACTTCATCCGTGTTTACAAAGTTAAATGTTATCGATTTACAAAAAATGGTCACCTATCCACACACTGACCAGGCTCGACACTGCTTGACCATACATATTAAAACATCGGTCCCACTGAATACACAAGTAGTAAGCACATTCACATAAAAATAATTAGGATTACAGTATATAAAATGCGTTAATTAAAATAGCAAATGCCTTACCTTATCACAGGCGATCCAAAGCCACTGCACATCATCTGCTACGCACACTATATTCCTCCAATATTTCACTCACTTCCTATATCACGCAACAGAAAATATTAATAAAATTCACTTAGCAACATTTTCATTTTTAATCAACAATACGTATAACAATTAAGAATAAAATTAATTGTGAGCACATTGTTATAATTAGAATACTGTTTTTATTCGTTTACAAATATGGGATTAATATAGAGCTGGCAGCAACAATATATACAACTCATCCTGTATGTATCGTAAATCCTAACTTGAGAAGACATCTCTGACGCAAACAATGAGACAAGAAATCAAATACTATATCCGACACATTTGGGGTTTATTGAACTTCAATGTTGGAAGATACCACCTTGTCGGTAGTACAAATGTAATATCCTTACAACACGCGGAACTTTTGCCAGGCATATCTAGGAATTTGGGAAGATTAATTGATATCCTTAATGTGCAATGTATGATTATGACGCATTGTTATGTACACGCAGACGGAACCAGGACAATCTATAGATGACATTTGCACTGTGTTTGGACAATTTGTTCGCAGAAAATAACCGTTTTTGTCTATGAATACTTGAGAACATGGAAGGTATGAGATATACATTTTATGCGCAAATATTATAATACAAATCATTGTTAGTTTGGTGGATGCGTGAAAGAAAGAAAAGGAGTAGATTTTTGCAGACGTCCGGATATAAAGCGAGAACTGAGAATACGCATCTATAACATCTATTTTCTTTGTGTTAATGATATCGATGAACTAAACGGGGAAACTAAAATACAACTGTTTGCAGTATAATTCGAAGTATAGTCAAGTGCAGAGGCGTACTCACGGGGTGTCCACCGGGTGCGGACTCCTCGCAAAAGTTCCTAAGTGAACATACATTTGCAGACTTTCTCATTAAATGTAGTTATTAACAGGGAAAATATTGATGTATCATCAATATAAATCTGATCTTACACTTCATCTGTACTCTGTCTGTATCATGTTTTTGTGAAAAAGTAAGTGGAATATTTATCGTGTTTTCGAATGCAGAATAATAGTATATAGACATAGTGGCTTGTAGTATTGGAACCTTGCCCCCCGAAGCTTGGATCCCTTAGAAGAAAAAAAAATGCATGCGCGCCTGGTGAAATGGTTAACGAATTCAGTTCACTCGATGAATCGACAGATAGTAATACACATTTCGACAGATCGACAGCATTCGACAGATACAGACATATGAAAGTAGCACAAGAATTAGGCGAAAGTCCGTGCGTTTCCTCAATTCACGTAGGAAACAACAGAAAATATCAACTACCATAAAATAATCCGTATATATATTTAATTTATTTGGAATAAAATAAATATAGAAACAACCTGTTCATACATAACTACGGTAAGTGCGTTAATTGCTAACGTAAGAACAAATATGAAACAAGGCACAAAATAAAAAAGAAAAATAAAGTTAAAGGGAATAAATATTTAGGCTTGATTGTCATTCGTATTAAGAAGCTGGGTAATAAAATGTTAAAATCTACAGAAAATTATGAAATTAAATCAGGATTTGAAATAAAAGTCTATACATTGGAAGTAGGCCAGGGAGTTTGCAAGGCAGATGTGTGCGACACGCGTTACTTTATAGATTCCCTTCATTGAACTATAGTAAGCAGTACGAAGATGGTACTTTGCGTATAATCACAGGAAGGATTGAAGTTAATTACCATGGTAATATAATTATTTATTGATAAGTATTTCCATGTTAAATTATGAAAATTATAAGCACAAGGAGGGTGAAAAAGTAGTGTGACCGACTTAGCAATGACTGAAACATAAAATAGAAAAGCGAATAAAAACAAATGCCTTTTGAGTTATGTGGAATAAAGTTTCTTCTAGCCAGTAAGGAAGAATAGGATCTGGTGCATTCATTGAATACCTGAAAAAAATCGTTTATCAAAATAGAAGGAAACACACTTATCGTTGTGGCAACTACGAACTTCTGTTTACCTCAGCCCGCCTCAGCAAGTGCTTTCTATCCGGTCCGCGCTCCGTAACCAAACTCAACGCTGCCTGCTAGCGAAAATTTCATTCTTCAGTATCGTTGAGTTTATTGCAGAAAGCAATGGCAGATACGGCATCAGCACCTGCAGCCCCGGCACAGGCTTCTCCTAAGAAGTCTGCAAAGCCTAAGAAACCAAAAACAACACCTTCTCATCCAAGAACATCAGAAATGGTGAACAACGCCATCAAGAATTTGAAGGAAAGGGGAGGAAGTTCACTGCAAGCTATTAAGAAATACATCTCTCAGAACTACAAAGTGGATGCCGAGAAGCTTGCTCCATTTATCAAGAAATACTTGAGAAGTGCAGTTGCTTCTGGGTCTTTGGTTCAGACCAAGGGAAAAGGTGCATCTGGATCGTTTAAGCTTAGTGCTTCATCGCTGAAGGAGAAGCCTGAAGGTGGATCTTCAACCAAGGCGAAACGATCAGCATCAAAGGAGAAGAAGCCTGCGAAAAAGCCAGCAGCTAAACGTCCCAAGAAGACTGGTGAAAAGAAAAAGGCTGCTGCTCCCAAACCTAAGAAATCACCATCTAAAGTGAAGAAGGCAAAAACTCCCAAGAAGCCAAAGGCCCCGAAGCCAAAGAAGGCTACAGCAAAACCGAAAAGTGCTAAGAAGGCTGCACCAAAGAAGAAGTAAATGTGTCAGTAAATCATCTGACATTTTAAAACGGCTCTTTTTAGAGCCATCAAATACTTTGAGAAGAGTAAAATTGTGCTTTTCCTATCATTATCACATGTTCATTCATAGCAATGTATAGTATACACGCAAGGGACTTTGAGTTTTCTTTTTAACCGAAGCACTTCTTGATGTAAGTGCTTTATAACAGAGGGGAATTGAGGGTGGGGAAAGAAAGCTTTCACGGGTGTCAAGAATGGTGTACTCGAAAAAAAATGGGGAACACATTACGTAATGTTAATTTGTGATCACTTACTTTTTCCTTGTTCCTATCTTCAAGTAGCGAAACAGTACAGAAAACGCACTTAATGCATTTGTTAGAAAAACTTTTGCAGGCTGACTGGGTTCGATTCTCGGTGGGAGCTCAAATGTTTCGCATTGCACGTTAATAAGTAGGTCCACGTTTGAAACAGCCTTGCTGCTGAAAGGGACACTAAACTAAAATCAACTCTTTTCAAGGCTGGGGTGAAAGAAATGTTCGAACTTATTACAACTCGTGAAAGTGAAGTAGACTATGTTTCAATTTAACGTCGTACTATTATGATTTTTATGATAAAGGAGACGGGTGATTACGCCTAATGAATGATGGAAATACTGGTGTAATGAGAAAGTGTTAGGAAAAGGGAACACGCTAATAACCACGGATACCGTCTTATAATTCGTAATATTGCTATAAAGAAAAATAGTAACACCAGCAGAAATGTAGGTGTACAATTGAACTGATGTTAAGTACAAACAGACACTTAAAGAAAGTTTAGTTTAACGTTTGCATTCAACAGCAGCGACCTCTGACAAAATAATATTACTTTTGCTACCTTGGAAGAAGTACATATTTCGCCTGCGAGTTCTATCAGATTAATAACGTTGAGAAGGGCAAACAGTGGTTGAATCGAAGTTAAGTTATGCAACATATGGCAAAATCGAACCCTTGACCACATAAAACGAAGATAATCAATCGGTAAACATAGGGGAAAACTAAAGAATATACTTGAAAGATAGGATGATATACGAAACGACAGGAAAACGAAGGTAGATGTATTAACTATGCAACATACGGCGTGAGAATTTAAAAAAAAAAGATAACAAGTATGGACAAGATCCTTGTTAGGATAACAGCATCTCTAAGTAGTGTATTGGTCCTAAAAAGGACCGTTTTTGAACTCAGTGCCAGAACTTCAAACTTAAGCACGTTCCCCACGGATGCGGCGAGCAAGCTGAATGTCCTTAGGCATGATTGTGACTCTCTTTGCGTGAATAGCACACAAGTTGGTGTCTTCGAAAAGCCCTACAAGGTAAGCTTCACTTGCCTCCTGTAAAGCCATGACAGCTGAGCTTTGGAAGCGAAGATCTGTCTTGAAATCTTGTGCAATTTCTCGGACGAGTCGTTGGAAGGGCAGCTTGCGGATGAGCAATTCAGTGCTCTTCTGGTAACGACGAATTTCTCGGAGAGCCACAGTACCAGGCCTGTAACGATGGGGCTTTTTCACTCCACCGGTAGCTGGAGCACTCTTTCTTGCAGCTTTGGTGGCAAGCTGCTTTCGAGGAGCTTTGCCTCCAGTAGATTTCCTAGCTGTCTGCTTGGTACGTGCCATTGCAACTGTCACGACTTGTTTCAAATAATTGCGCGCTGAATGAAGTCAAGTTATATAAAGAGCAAAACCGTTAAATCAAGCTATTTCTCATTGGATAAAGTCAGTCGAAAAGGACAGTTCTCATTGGCTTAGACACGTTTTGTGTTTTTCCTCCGTGCTTTCCCTGCATGATCGAAGGAACAAAACCACGAGTCTTGGGCTGCTTGGGCTTGTATTTCTCGTGTGTGGTGAGCGAAGCAGTAACATATCGAAATGACAGGACGTGGAAAAGGAGGCAAGGGTCTTGGCAAAGGAGGTGCCAAGCGCCACCGTAAAGTTCTTCGTGACAACATCCAGGGTATCACCAAACCCGCTATTAGGCGTCTTGCTCGCCGTGGTGGTGTGAAGCGTATCTCTGGTCTCATTTATGAAGAGACCCGAGGAGTATTGAAAGTATTCCTGGAGAACGTAATCAGAGATGCTGTTACATACACAGAACACGCCAAGAGGAAGACAGTGACAGCTATGGATGTTGTGTATGCCTTGAAGAGGCAAGGAAGAACCCTGTACGGTTTCGGAGGTTAAGTTGGGGTTCCTCCTATTTTGGATATAAAATTGGCATAAACGGCTCTTTTCAGAGCCAACAAATTTATATAAAGGGAAAGATTTACTTTGTGCGATTTTCTGTTAGATTATAAGAATTCGTGTAACTACATTAAAGCCTTTTGATGCACACTAAATTACAGACGTAGAGAGATTAATTTGAGAAAATCATACGTTTTTTTTTACATTATGTACGTTCATGTATACGTATTCATATCATGTAGCAGTATTAATGCTGGAGAAGGGGTTCTGGTTGGAAATTGGCGATTTGTTGGAAGTAGCGAGCATGAGAGATGCGAAACGCAAGTCGGAATTTCTGTTCTGACAGTAGGATGTACGTATAGAGGCTTATACAACTTCTATACTGTGCTGTGAGGGGCGAATAATGCGTTAGAAACCTGAATCTTGTCCTTTATCTTGTTTACGTGGTCTTGGGTTCGATTTCTTTCTTTTGCGGTAGTGTCTATTGTGATTTACATGTAAATTAATGACACTTCGTAGCGGGTTACTAAAATAAAGAGTAATACAAATATGAGATGTAGGTTAATGCATTGTATACTTCACATTATTTACTAAAGAAAGGCAGTAGTTACAAGAAACCTAGGCTCGCTCGTTGGGCACAGTAGCAAATGAGTTCTGAGATCAGAGAATAAGAGTAGTTGCGTATTACAAACCATATACATATAACACATATCACACAAATATGAATATCGACCTTGCAAAGAATAAATCGTACTTAAGTGTGCATTTAATGTCATTACTATGTTGCAAAAGAAATTTAGGAAAGTTTTCTGATCCGCTCTGTTCATGATGTCATTGGGGCATAGTAATGAACAATAATAAATGTCGAGAACATATTGAACAGAGTAATTTCAGCCAAGCCAACGCAAGAGAGAAACATGAGTGCTTTAAGAATGTTGGAAATTCCTTTGTCTAGCATGAAGTACATGAGAATATGTGGTATGAGGTTTTCTTCCATTGCTGAGAATCTGGGCTCGACTGTCCTGTCCTCTGGGTAATATGAGCCCGATGTACGCAAATATCAAAAAAATGTAGCTAGCGACAATACAAAAGGTAATGATCTTATAATTAATAATGTAGTGGGAACTAAGCACATCGCTGTTTGGAGTATTCTAAAGTTAGTGTGACTTCCTATGGGCTTCAATTACGATCGACGACTACACATATACTAATTAATCGAATAGCAGCGAGAATTTCGAATGAAACTAAGCAACTATCTCAGACACTTTTGATGAGTCTGTATATCGAAAACAATTCATTTCAATCGTAAATCTCCTCTATAAAGGGGTTTGTGGCCCTCATAAGGGCCGATTTGTATGAGATATAGGTCTTACATTTATGCCTTCTTCTCAGTTTTCTTGGGCAGAAGTACAGCTTGAATGTTGGGCAAAACACCACCCTGAGCGATTGTAACTCCAGACAACAACTTGTTTAATTCCTCGTCGTTACGGATAGCTAACTGCAGATGACGTGGAATAATCCTAGTCTTCTTGTTGTCACGAGCAGCGTTGCCTGCCAACTCAAGAACTTCAGCTGCCAGGTATTCCATGACTGCAGCCAAATACACGGGAGCGCCAGCACCAACTCGTTCGGCATAGTTACCCTTTCGCAAAAGACGATGGATTCTGCCTACTGGGAATTGAAGGCCAGCCCTGCTGGAGCGGGACTTGCTCTTTCCCTTGACTTTTCCACCTTTGCCGCGACCAGACATTGTTCAATATTCTTTCGTAATAAGATGAGAGGAAAAATTGCGGCCTCCCATGAATCAAGTCAGTTTTGTTACTACTTCAAGCGTGCACCCGAGTGCATCAAATGAAAAGCAAGGCAGTTGGCGCGAATTGAAACACGTACTGTAATTTAAATGAAGTCGATAAATCGGCGGACACATCTGATCTGATCTGTCAGGAGGATCTACGGGGAATGGTCTGGAAGCTGAGAGGTGCTCGTCATGGTTGTGGATACCTTGCGGTGTTAGACCAAGCAACCATTGATTAGAGCCGCTACACGCCGCCCACAAGAAGAGCAACAGAATATTGTTTGCAGCAGGAAGTGAAGAAGTGCTTCAGACAATCTGCTACAGGATAGTCTTGTCAGATAATCCTGTTTTTAGAGAAGAGCTGTGGATAATAAAGTTATAGTGCTAAACACACACATTACACACACTGCTTCCTGGTGAAATAGATATTGCTTTCCGTCAGCTTGACCCCCTATTGTGGACCAAGATTCGCACTGGCCATATAGGTTGAACAGGCTTTGCCGACAGTCGGCTGACGGGATCACAATACTATCTCTCTGGGATAGCGTAGAGAAGCAAATACACAGCAATTAGTGAACTGGCCCTTATCAGGCCCATAAACCCAATTAGTGACTGAAAGTGAACTTGGCCCTTATCAGGACCATCAAACCACATAGCAATGCCAAGACCACCCAAAAGAACACCCACCAAGAAGCCACGTGATGCCAGTCACAAAAGGAGTGAGTTATCAGAAACACCCAGACGAGAGCCCAGCAGGGAGAAGAAACCTACAAGAAGACAAACGTCCAAAGATGACATGCGGAGAGAAACTCAAACAGAAACGACCACCAGGGAGATCCGGAGGGAGGCAACCAGCCCAGCAGTAGAGACACCCCCAGGAGCACAGAAGCAACTCAACGATGACTACCTGTTGTATCCGCCCGTGAGCATATTGAAAGCCAGTCAAGAAATCAACATCGAAGCCATTATTAAACAGAAGATCGATGCAGAGGATTTCATGCTGCTCAACATGGGTGGAGGGAAGCATCGTGCTTACTTCAAATCAGAAGCCACAAGAGAGATCTTTCTAAAAATATTCAAAAACAGCGACTTTGGCCCACAAGCAATCTTACTTGGACGTATCACGAACACTACAGAAGCAACCCAACCAGAACGACCATCAACTGGACAAGAACAAAGCATCGCGACCAATCAGCTCACACAGGAGAGACCTCACAATTCTGGCTCTTTTCAGGGCCACCAGAACCACACACAGGTGAATAACCACGCACAGGTGAAAACCACTTCTCATACAGGTGAAAAACCAATAACAGATGAACAAGAAGTTGAACTCAAGCCGGTTCAGCATAGAAGAAGAAGGAAACTATACACAGAAGAAGAGAGAACCTCAACCACGAAAACCAGGACACAGGAAGATAGACAGCAGCACGCACCGAAGAACCAAGAGAAAAAGACTCCCACGTATACATGTGTTATACGCGGAGTTGAGATCACAACCAACATCAATAAGATGAAAGAAGCATTACACAAGCAGAAAATAAGGTTTAACAACCTCATCCGCATAAACACAAATAGAGGCCCGGCTCCAATGTTAAGGCTTTTTTCCAAACATTACGAAGACGTCAATAGACTCACAACCCAAGGACTGGAAACTGAAGAAAAGAGGTACAAAGTAGAGAATTCCCGTCAACCTCCAAGACCGATGCCCTGCTGGAACTGTTACCAGTACGGGCATCTGAAATTTCAATGCACTGAACAGAGAGTCTGTTTCCGCTGTGGAAACTCTCACCAAGAAGATTGTAACAAAGCAGTCGACAATGGCTTTTGCGCCACTTGCAAACAAAAAGGACACAGAACGGGAAGCAGCACCTGCCCCCAAAGACCAAGAAGCATCCCCCAGCAGAGATACACAAAAGTCACAATAGAAGAAGAAGCACACCCTACCAGAAGTACTGGCCCTTCTCAGGACCACATCGCCACAGAAAAACCAGGAAAAGCCACTGAAGTAAACCCACCAGAGAATCATCCAACTGCCATAGAAGAGAAAATCACATCTGAAATAGAGAAGGCCACAAACAGGATCATCACATGGGTTACAACCATTCTCACAGCAACCAGTCACCAAGAAGAACGCACCAAGATGTTGACAATTATACAAACAGCCACAAAGAAAATCTTCGCTAAAACAGTGAACGCCTTGACAGCAACCAACGGTTCGATACATGTCACCCAGCCCACATATGCAGACAAGATAAAATCCAAGAGAAACCAGTCGAGCACAAATTACAAACCAGCTCGGAAGAACAATGAAACAGAGGTGGCAGCTGCAGAAATAGTGAATTGATGCTGAAACCAGCAGACAGATGACGACACACGCACAGACAAAGGAAGATGAGGCGGCTAATTTGCATGCTAAAAAAATAACACAGATCCCCACTAACAATACTTTCCCATTACAGACAACACAGATTTGTATATAACATAATCAGATAGGCTTTAACATAACATAATAATTATTTTTGACAGACACATTTACATGGATTTTTGCCACCCTTCAACTGTGGTTTTGCCATGTAAATACTATTGCATGCAGCATGACCGATATAGGGGGTTTTTTCCTGGTTTCCAGGTTTTTTGTCCCTCTCTCAAAACATAATAAACCTTCTCTCGCGCTTTCCTATCATCTATTTTACCCTTCTTTCCTTCTATTTCACACATTGACAGATTCGCGTGTAAATGTCTTTCGTAAAAGATAGAAGCCGCGGCATACACCTACACCCGACAGATACTTTAGTGTACTAATTGCATGTGAGGAGAGGCATGTAGATAGATGGTTGATGCCTTACTCTCTGTCAGGGCGCGGGCTTTCCCGAGGGGCGTCCTTATTTTTAACTTTTCTGTTTCTGTTTCTGTTTCTGTTGCGGACACATCTAATTTTGCTGAACGAGTGAGTCATCATGCCACCAAAAACTAGCGGAAAGGCTGCAAAGAAGGCTGGTAAAGCCCAAAAGAATATCTCCAAGGGAGATAAGAAGAAGAAGAGGAGGAGGAAGGAGAGCTATGCCATTTACATCTACAAAGTTTTGAAGCAAGTGCATCCTGACACTGGCATATCTAGCAAAGCTATGAGTATCATGAACAGCTTTGTTAATGACATCTTCGAGCGTATTGCTGCTGAAGCTTCTCGTTTGGCCCATTACAATAAGCGGTCAACTATCACCAGCCGGGAAATCCAAACAGCTGTGCGCCTTCTTTTGCCTGGTGAACTTGCCAAGCACGCTGTAAGTGAGGGTACGAAGGCTGTTACCAAGTACACAAGCTCTAAGTAAAAATCTTCTTCAAGATTTTTCATTTCAAACGGTCCTTGTCAGGACCAACACATTATTCGAAAGAGTTAAATCACGAAATTTGCTTCATTCTGTTATGTAGAAACACGTTGAAATCCAATTTCTATATGCTGTTAGTAAAAAAGTAAAGCACATAGCGGAGATGTGTCGTGCTTGTATACGAAAGGCATTTACTCGCCGGAGATCTACACTTAGTCATAATAATTTACTTTTAAAAAGTGGTAATACATTCCGTGTTAAGTATAGTAGTAGGTGCACACGGATCGGAAATCAGGTTATTTTAATGTGCCGTGCAAATAAACAGGCTGTTAGTGTAAGAAATAGTGGGTATAACGCTTAGAATATCGATTAATCGCTATGAAATAATGTTGATAAATTATCTCTTGAAAGTACTATAAAATTAATGTTTCTAGTATTTTCGTACTTGAAGGATAATGAAATTTGAAAAAGAGATGCCAACAGCACCTGGTGTTCCCAGGCGGTCACCCATCCAAGTACTGACCAGGCCCGATGCTGCTTGACTTCGGTGATCGGACGAGAACCGGTATATTCAGCATGGTATGGCCGTTGGCGAATGCATATGGCTTCGAGTGAGTTATTGTAGCTACGTAGGTTTGTCGGTGAATACTCAAAAAGACCAGCGCGTGGAAAGCGTTGCTAATTGTTTTAAGTAATGCATGATTACGAAATTATCGTGGTGAACGATGTGAGAATATTCGTCTTTGTGAAAAACAAAATTAGAAAAAGTATACCAACAGCACCTGGTGTTCCCAGGCGGTCACCCATCCAAGTACTGACCAGGCCCGATGCTGCTTGACTTCGGTGATCGGACGAGAACCGGTATATTCAGCATGGTATGGCCGTTGGCAACTACCTTTTCTTCAATGTCCTGTTAAGGAAGTATGTTTTAAGTAAGAATTGACATTATTAACTATAAAGGCAAGCATATTAACGTCGTTAACATTACTTGGAATATACTAATATTCGAATAAATATTTGAATGTTCGAATGATGAGTGATTCGGATGTTCATAGTGCCACTGTGTCCTATCGAGTTTACTATCACGAACCACGTATGAAATTGTATATAAATAAATAAAAATAAATCCTTTATTAAGTATTGATTACAGGAAAAAGGCAAACTTACATTCTTTAATGTACACAATGAAATGTATGAAAGATATTTTTAAGATATGTTTCACTTACCCTTTATAACGCAAGGTAGTTTTCAGTGTAGCATTCTCTTCAGCTGCGAGATAACGTAAGGCAGATGATCATTCAGTCGTGAAGCACTAAAATGTAATATACATTTTAACTATTATCGATAAGAATTATTTACTGCAGGGATGCAAATAAAGTGAGGCAAATTAGTAAATAAAAACCGATACTGTAACTGATAATATAATTAGTTGTATCTGTATTAGTTGTATATACAGTAATCGCACGATTATCCGCGGAGTTGGATGTTGGCATAATCGCGCATAATCAGCAGTATGAGCAGAAAAGGGAAATGAAATGAAATATTTAGATTTACGTCGCATACTTATACCGGTTACGCTAAAGGAGACGGTGATGATGAGTACTGAATGAAGAAAGTGGGAGGAAACGGGAGAAACCCGAGAAAACCCATGAGCACGGTCTTTATGCACGACAAAGTTCACACGGCACGAGCTGGGATTGAATCAGGGACCCCAAGCACCGGAGGCCAAAAAACGGACAAAAAGTCTTTCGTGCAACTTTCGTTTTCGGTAAAAAGTTTACACATAATTTAGAAAGAGTAGTTTTCTGGTCTTTTTATTTCACAAGTTGGTTCATGTCTATATTTTTTACATGCATAAAAAATTTTTCAACTCCCTTGCTTATTTCCTGTTAAAGACCTCTACCTCTGATTGTATTTTTTGCACATATTCTTATTGTTTTCAGACAACATTTCTAAAAGCGTAATTTATCGTCAGCAAGAAAAGAAAAGGAAAGCCTCGGATAGTGGAATGTGTACTGTATATATATATATATATATATATATATATATATATATATATATATACGTATTAGTATATAGTTTTATTTTATACGTCTCCTATTATTACACAATGTGCAGATATTGTCAAAGCGCAAGTAAATATGTATAACTCCCCGTTCTGCACTTAATAACTTGAAAGAAGTTCGGGGAAGGTAGTGTAACAGAAAGTGCAAACAGAAATGAGGGTTTAAAGGCATTTAATATTATTCCGTAGTAGTATGATTTTTTGTAAAAAAATATATATATATATATATATATATATATATATATATATATCTAAACATACATATTCAATGATATAGTAAGAGGTTAGCAGCACTGATAGAACTGCAGAAAGTACAAAACCGTTAATAAGAAAGAGAGAGAGATGGTGGCCGCTTTTGTGCTTTTCATTGGCTAATTCCGAATTGCGCGCGAATACGTACGAGATTTCTTTCTTTTTCCTCTTCGCAGCCCAGATGTTGCCAATTAGAAGTTTTTAGTACTACATTTGTATGAAAATGTTGCCTTTAAGAAATGTGGTTTGCATACAGAGAAAAGAGCAAAATGAATATTTACCTTAGTGGGCATGAAAAAAGACGAAACATTTTGCAAGATGGACACACGAACTTCCTTAATGCAGGCGTTCAGTACATTATTGTAAAGAAAAAAACACTAAAAAGAATTACTTCAATATCCCTAGCAACATTCAACAATTCATAGAGAAAAATCTTTATTTTGAGAACAATGGAAAACTATGTAATTGTAGATAACTACTAAATTTAATGATTAAGGAAAACGTTTAGGCCCGGCCCTTCAGAAAGAAAGTGCACAGAATATTCTCTCATGGAAGCAATTGCAAAATCAACATTTTGTTTGCAGTTATAATTAGAGGATCTATATACAGGGTGTTCGAAAAAGAATGTATCCTCTTGAAAGAAAATATTCTCTGGGCCCCTAATCCTTTATATACCGAAAGGAAGTTTGTATAGCATTTTTTCTTACCTTCGTTAGAAGAATTGAAAGTGACTACTATCGTGACACGGGAGATATTTAATCGATAGTCGAATTACTCACATACTCGAATGAACACGTCTCTTGTAAGGAGAGGAAAGGCTTCTGTGATCCGCTATCGCAGCTGTGTCATATCTGCAGAGAATGTTAGGACACAAACGTGATCTTTGAGAGCCTCGTGAAAAGAAGTCGCATAGTATCATGTGTGGAGACATCGGGGCCATCTGAAGAACGCTTCATCATTAGGACCAAGGGCAAGTTACGAAACACTCTGGGATATATTTATTAACATAACTTCTCGTCATTCTGCAAGTGTGGTGGAGCTCCATCCTATTGGAAAAGGAAACCTCGGGAGCCCTCTTCATGTGTAGGTATCGTTCACATCTGAAGCATGTGAAGATAGATTACTGTACTATCGTGTACCTAAAATCATTTTCTACGAATACGAACATGTCTACACTGAAGGCAGTGCAGCTCTTTTTCTCTTTTTTTTGGTCATGTATTGTAACGCGGGGCAATGCACACAATAACATGTAATGTTGTGTATCATCATAAAGGGCCAGGGCGATGATTGGATCTTGATGGACGTGGAGAACTGATAGGTGATGTGAGTGGTATTGTGATCTATGGTTGTATGTTTACTGATGAATGCATAAGGAGAGGTGAAGGGGTTGCCTTTTTTTTTATGTCGATCGGGAGGGAAGCGATTGGGAAACTTTTGACTTTGTTTTTCAACCGAATATATTGATTGAATAGGTCGCCGACAATTTTACGGGGCGTCACGTCGTTGCCTTTTTCATGTCGATCGCGAGCGAAGCGAGCGTTTTTTTTTTTTTTTTTTTTTTTTTTTTTTTTTTTTTTACCGACAATATGTATTGAATCGGTTGCCAACACCTTTAGGGGCGCGTCACGTCCTTCTTTCTGTGCTGATCGCGAGCGAAGCGAGCGCGAAATTTTTGACTTTTTTTTTTTTTTTTTTTTTTTTTTTTACCCACAATATTTATTCAATCGGTCGCCAACACTTTTAGGGGTGCGTCACGTCCTCTTTTCTCTGCTGATCGCGAGCGAAGCGAGCGCGAAATTTTGACCTTTTTTTCTCTTTTTAATTCTTTTTTTTCTTTAAGAAAAAATATTGATTTCATAGGTCGCGAACATTTTTACGGGATGCAACATCGTTTATTTGTTTTTCCAACCGTCTTTCTGTCTTGAGCCCCCGCCAAGTTAACTTTATGGTGGACAAAAACTATGTGCGGTGGGTTACCGCGGGGTTCTCCCGTTTCCTCCCACTTTCTTCATTCCACCACCATTTCAATCATTTCTCATAATCAGCGCCTCTTTTAGCCTAAGCGGCATAACGTGGGACGTAAAACAAAGATTTCCTTTAGTTGCTTTCTGTCTTGATTACGAGCGCGAAATTTTTTACTTTTTTTTTCTTTCTTTTGATATTATTCATTTAATAGGACGGCAACACCTTTACGGGCCGCCGCGTCGTCGTTTACACTTCTTCAGCCCATATTCTTTCTGCTTGTTCGTTTTCCGGCATCTTGTTATCACCGCCCGCGGCAATGCCTATGTCTTTCATCGCTTTTTGAAGCAAATCTTTAATAAATATGCACTCTCACATTTGTACTAATATGCATACCACAGTGGATAGACTGTAACTAGGAAAGCAGAAGCCTGCATATCATATTATTTAACAGTTGAAAGTGAACTGTCATTTTAAGTTTGATTTTGATCAGATGAGTGCAGTTCAACTCGTCGACAATTGTGAAGATTCTCGAGGTTAGGGACCATCCATTTTGTGCTTTGTAATGAAAATGGCTGCAGCCAAACTTCTCTGATCTGAATGAAACTTGGCATGATGATACATCTTGACCTGCTCTACAAGTTTATTTAGTATTTTCCGTTGCGCAGGCTTTTGCTTCTCCAGGTTCTCCCATGGAACTGAGAAACGTATTCAGTCGAACTTCTGCGGTAAGTCAGTATATCATCCTGAGAAGTTTGATCGAGATAGCAGAGGTTCGACTATTCGTTTTTCAATTCCATGTGATATTACAACACGGTGAACTAAATTTATATAGAAACACTTTGATTTTGTTTTGTTTTTTGCTAGCATTAAACTGAGAAAATGTTATTCAATAGACAGAGAACACCACTCAAAGAAAAGTACATCATAAGAATATATATATGGTTGCTGTGGTTCTCGGTTTAATTTGCTAGTTAAGAAACTTGCTCTAAATAAGTACATCTTACAGGTGAAAAACTAAGCCAGGCGATAGAATTAAATATAAAGTTATACACTTTTATTTTACGTTTACTAGTGTTGGGTTACTACTGTAAAATAAGTCAGTATATATGAAAGATAACTGTATTAGGTACTATTTTCCACCGGCGGTGTATTCTTGCATAGTGTACTTAATGTTTACAAGCGGGGCGCTACTAGTATGGATGCATGACAAGTGCTATTGAAACTCGAAAACTAACTGGTTTCCACTACCCTTGCTTATACGTATACCCGCGTCGCCTTCGCTCCTGTTCACTTTGGACGCACATTCTTGCTATCGCTCAGGCCCCCAGCTTTCTCCTGTTTTGGCTCCCTTAAATAGTATTCGTGCTTTTTATTGGCCACCTGGCAAAGCACTTGTAATGATTTTACACCAGTAACTCTAAAATACATGTGTATTACTTTATTTAATTCTGTCGTCTGCAGAATTTTTTTTTTTTCGTACAAATATGCCTTTTCATGCAGAACACTGAATTTTGCCTGTAAATTTTTGAGAATATGCTGTGACGAAACTTGAGCACCGTTCTTCTTTTCTTTCTTATCACGAGTCTTCTTTAGCCTAATGAGCACAATCATCACACGATAACGACTATTCTTTTCATTTAACTTGTAAACAAGTTGAACTAATAATAATAATTGATGTACAAAGGAGAAGTGTCCTACATATTTGAGGTAAAAAATAAAATAAATATACTTCTACTTCATCCGTGTTTACAAAGTTAAATGTTATCGATTTACAAAAAATGGTCACCTATCCACACACTGACCAGGCTCGACACTGCTTGACCATACATATTAAAACATCGGTCCCACTGAATACACAAGTAGTAAGCACATTCACATAAAAATAATTAGGATTACAGTATATAAAATGCGTTAATTAAAATAGCAAATGCCTTACCTTATCACAGGCGATCCAAAGCCACTGCACATCATCTGCTACGCACACTATATTCCTCCAATATTTCACTCACTTCCTATATCACGCAACAGAAAATATTAATAAAATTCACTTAGCAACATTTTCATTTTTAATCAACAATACGTATAACAATTAAGAATAAAATTAATTGTGAGCACATTGTTATAATTAGAATACTGTTTTTATTCGTTTACAAATATGGGATTAATATAGAGCTGGCAGCAACAATATATACAACTCATCCTGTATGTATCGTAAATCCTAACTTGAGAAGACATCTCTGACGCAAACAATGAGACAAGAAATCAAATACTATATCCGACACATTTGGGGTTTATTGAACTTCAATGTTGGAAGATACCACCTTGTCGGTAGTACAAATGTAATATCCTTACAACACGCGGAACTTTTGCCAGGCATATCTAGGAATTTGGGAAGATTAATTGATATCCTTAATGTGCAATGTATGATTATGACGCATTGTTATGTACACGCAGACGGAACCAGGACAATCTATAGATGACATTTGCACTGTGTTTGGACAATTTGTTCGCAGAAAATAACCGTTTTTGTCTATGAATACTTGAGAACATGGAAGGTATGAGATATACATTTTATGCGCAAATATTATAATACAAATCATTGTTAGTTTGGTGGATGCGTGAAAGAAAGAAAAGGAGTAGATTTTTGCAGACGTCCGGATATAAAGCGAGAACTGAGAATACGCATCTATAACATCTATTTTCTTTGTGTTAATGATATCGATGAACTAAACGGGGAAACTAAAATACAACTGTTTGCAGTATAATTCGAAGTATAGTCAAGTGCAGAGGCGTACTCACGGGGTGTCCACCGGGTGCGGACTCCTCGCAAAAGTTCCTAAGTGAACATACATTTGCAGACTTTCTCATTAAATGTAGTTATTAACAGGGAAAATATTGATGTATCATCAATATAAATCTGATCTTACACTTCATCTGTACTCTGTCTGTATCATGTTTTTGTGAAAAAGTAAGTGGAATATTTATCGTGTTTTCGAATGCAGAATAATAGTATATAGACATAGTGGCTTGTAGTATTGGAACCTTGCCCCCCGAAGCTTGGATCCCTTAGAAGAAAAAAAAATGCATGCGCGCCTGGTGAAATGGTTAACGAATTCAGTTCACTCGATGAATCGACAGATAGTAATACACATTTCGACAGATCGACAGCATTCGACAGATACAGACATATGAAAGTAGCACAAGAATTAGGCGAAAGTCCGTGCGTTTCCTCAATTCACGTAGGAAACAACAGAAAATATCAACTACCATAAAATAATCCGTATATATATTTAATTTATTTGGAATAAAATAAATATAGAAACAACCTGTTCATACATAACTACGGTAAGTGCGTTAATTGCTAACGTAAGAACAAATATGAAACAAGGCACAAAATAAAAAAGAAAAATAAAGTTAAAGGGAATAAATATTTAGGCTTGATTGTCATTCGTATTAAGAAGCTGGGTAATAAAATGTTAAAATCTACAGAAAATTATGAAATTAAATCAGGATTTGAAATAAAAGTCTATACATTGGAAGTAGGCCAGGGAGTTTGCAAGGCAGATGTGTGCGACACGCGTTACTTTATAGATTCCCTTCATTGAACTATAGTAAGCAGTACGAAGATGGTACTTTGCGTATAATCACAGGAAGGATTGAAGTTAATTACCATGGTAATATAATTATTTATTGATAAGTATTTCCATGTTAAATTATGAAAATTATAAGCACAAGGAGGGTGAAAAAGTAGTGTGACCGACTTAGCAATGACTGAAACATAAAATAGAAAAGCGAATAAAAACAAATGCCTTTTGAGTTATGTGGAATAAAGTTTCTTCTAGCCAGTAAGGAAGAATAGGATCTGGTGCATTCATTGAATACCTGAAAAAAATCGTTTATCAAAATAGAAGGAAACACACTTATCGTTGTGGCAACTACGAACTTCTGTTTACCTCAGCCCGCCTCAGCAAGTGCTTTCTATCCGGTCCGCGCTCCGTAACCAAACTCAACGCTGCCTGCTAGCGAAAATTTCATTCTTCAGTATCGTTGAGTTTATTGCAGAAAGCAATGGCAGATACGGCATCAGCACCTGCAGCCCCGGCACAGGCTTCTCCTAAGAAGTCTGCAAAGCCTAAGAAACCAAAAACAACACCTTCTCATCCAAGAACATCAGAAATGGTGAACAACGCCATCAAGAATTTGAAGGAAAGGGGAGGAAGTTCACTGCAAGCTATTAAGAAATACATCTCTCAGAACTACAAAGTGGATGCCGAGAAGCTTGCTCCATTTATCAAGAAATACTTGAGAAGTGCAGTTGCTTCTGGGTCTTTGGTTCAGACCAAGGGAAAAGGTGCATCTGGATCGTTTAAGCTTAGTGCTTCATCGCTGAAGGAGAAGCCTGAAGGTGGATCTTCAACCAAGGCGAAACGATCAGCATCAAAGGAGAAGAAGCCTGCGAAAAAGCCAGCAGCTAAACGTCCCAAGAAGACTGGTGAAAAGAAAAAGGCTGCTGCTCCCAAACCTAAGAAATCACCATCTAAAGTGAAGAAGGCAAAAACTCCCAAGAAGCCAAAGGCCCCGAAGCCAAAGAAGGCTACAGCAAAACCGAAAAGTGCTAAGAAGGCTGCACCAAAGAAGAAGTAAATGTGTCAGTAAATCATCTGACATTTTAAAACGGCTCTTTTTAGAGCCATCAAATACTTTGAGAAGAGTAAAATTGTGCTTTTCCTATCATTATCACATGTTCATTCATAGCAATGTATAGTATACACGCAAGGGACTTTGAGTTTTCTTTTTAACCGAAGCACTTCTTGATGTAAGTGCTTTATAACAGAGGGGAATTGAGGGTGGGGAAAGAAAGCTTTCACGGGTGTCAAGAATGGTGTACTCGAAAAAAAATGGGGAACACATTACGTAATGTCAATTTGTGATCACTTACTTTTTCCTTGTTCCTATCTTCAAGTAGCGAAACAGTACAGAAAACGCACTTAATGCATTTGTTAGAAAAACTTTTGCAGGCTGACTGGGTTCGATTCTCGGTGGGAGCTCAAATGTTTCGCATTGCACGTTAATAAGTAGGTCCACGTTTGAAACAGCCTTGCTGCTGAAAGGGACACTAAACTAAAATCAACTCTTTTCAAGGCTGGGGTGAAAGAAATGTTCGAACTTATTACAACTCGTGAAAGTGAAGTAGACTATGTTTCAATTTAACGTCGTACTATTATGATTTTTATGATAAAGGAGACGGGTGATTACGCCTAATGAATGATGGAAATACTGGTGTAATGAGAAAGTGTTAGGAAAAGGGAACACGCTAATAACCACGGATACCGTCTTATAATTCGTAATATTGCTATAAAGAAAAATAGTAACACCAGCAGAAATGTAGGTGTACAATTGAACTGATGTTAAGTACAAACAGACACTTAAAGAAAGTTTAGTTTAACGTTTGCATTCAACAGCAGCGACCTCTGACAAAATAATATTACTTTTGCTACCTTGGAAGAAGTACATATTTCGCCTGCGAGTTCTATCAGATTAATAACGTTGAGAAGGGCAAACAGTGGTTGAATCGAAGTTAAGTTATGCAACATATGGCAAAATCGAACCCTTGACCACATAAAACGAAGATAATCAATCGGTAAACATAGGGGAAAACTAAAGAATATACTTGAAAGATAGGATGATATACGAAACGACAGGAAAACGAAGGTAGATGTATTAACTATGCAACATACGGCGTGAGAATTTAAAAAAAAAAGATAACAAGTATGGACAAGATCCTTGTTAGGATAACAGCATCTCTAAGTAGTGTATTGGTCCTAAAAAGGACCGTTTTTGAACTCAGTGCCAGAACTTCAAACTTAAGCACGTTCCCCACGGATGCGGCGAGCAAGCTGAATGTCCTTAGGCATGATTGTGACTCTCTTTGCGTGAATAGCACACAAGTTGGTGTCTTCGAAAAGCCCTACAAGGTAAGCTTCACTTGCCTCCTGTAAAGCCATGACAGCTGAGCTTTGGAAGCGAAGATCTGTCTTGAAATCTTGTGCAATTTCTCGGACGAGTCGTTGGAAGGGCAGCTTGCGGATGAGCAATTCAGTGCTCTTCTGGTAACGACGAATTTCTCGGAGAGCCACAGTACCAGGCCTGTAACGATGGGGCTTTTTCACTCCACCGGTAGCTGGAGCACTCTTTCTTGCAGCTTTGGTGGCAAGCTGCTTTCGAGGAGCTTTGCCTCCAGTAGATTTCCTAGCTGTCTGCTTGGTACGTGCCATTGCAACTGTCACGACTTGTTTCAAATAATTGCGCGCTGAATGAAGTCAAGTTATATAAAGAGCAAAACCGTTAAATCAAGCTATTTCTCATTGGATAAAGTCAGTCGAAAAGGACAGTTCTCATTGGCTTAGACACGTTTTGTGTTTTTCCTCCGTGCTTTCCCTGCATGATCGAAGGAACAAAACCACGAGTCTTGGGCTGCTTGGGCTTGTATTTCTCGTGTGTGGTGAGCGAAGCAGTAACATATCGAAATGACAGGACGTGGAAAAGGAGGCAAGGGTCTTGGCAAAGGAGGTGCCAAGCGCCACCGTAAAGTTCTTCGTGACAACATCCAGGGTATCACCAAACCCGCTATTAGGCGTCTTGCTCGCCGTGGTGGTGTGAAGCGTATCTCTGGTCTCATTTATGAAGAGACCCGAGGAGTATTGAAAGTATTCCTGGAGAACGTAATCAGAGATGCTGTTACATACACAGAACACGCCAAGAGGAAGACAGTGACAGCTATGGATGTTGTGTATGCCTTGAAGAGGCAAGGAAGAACCCTGTACGGTTTCGGAGGTTAAGTTGGGGTTCCTCCTATTTTGGATATAAAATTGGCATAAACGGCTCTTTTCAGAGCCAACAAATTTATATAAAGGGAAAGATTTACTTTGTGCGATTTTCTGTTAGATTATAAGAATTCGTGTAACTACATTAAAGCCTTTTGATGCACACTAAATTACAGACGTAGAGAGATTAATTTGAGAAAATCATACGTTTTTTTTTACATTATGTACGTTCATGTATACGTATTCATATCATGTAGCAGTATTAATGCTGGAGAAGGGGTTCTGGTTGGAAATTGGCGATTTGTTGGAAGTAGCGAGCATGAGAGATGCGAAACGCAAGTCGGAATTTCTGTTCTGACAGTAGGATGTACGTATAGAGGCTTATACAACTTCTATACTGTGCTGTGAGGGGCGAATAATGCGTTAGAAACCTGAATCTTGTCCTTTATCTTGTTTACGTGGTCTTGGGTTCGATTTCTTTCTTTTGCGGTAGTGTCTATTGTGATTTACATGTAAATTAATGACACTTCGTAGCGGGTTACTAAAATAAAGAGTAATACAAATATGAGATGTAGGTTAATGCATTGTATACTTCACATTATTTACTAAAGAAAGGCAGTAGTTACAAGAAACCTAGGCTCGCTCGTTGGGCACAGTAGCAAATGAGTTCTGAGATCAGAGAATAAGAGTAGTTGCGTATTACAAACCATATACATATAACACATATCACACAAATATGAATATCGACCTTGCAAAGAATAAATCGTACTTAAGTGTGCATTTAATGTCATTACTATGTTGCAAAAGAAATTTAGGAAAGTTTTCTGATCCGCTCTGTTCATGATGTCATTGGGGCATAGTAATGAACAATAATAAATGTCGAGAACATATTGAACAGAGTAATTTCAGCCAAGCCAACGCAAGAGAGAAACATGAGTGCTTTAAGAATGTTGGAAATTCCTTTGTCTAGCATGAAGTACATGAGAATATGTGGTATGAGGTTTTCTTCCATTGCTGAGAATCTGGGCTCGACTGTCCTGTCCTCTGGGTAATATGAGCCCGATGTACGCAAATATCAAAAAAATGTAGCTAGCGACAATACAAAAGGTAATGATCTTATAATTAATAATGTAGTGGGAACTAAGCACATCGCTGTTTGGAGTATTCTAAAGTTAGTGTGACTTCCTATGGGCTTCAATTACGATCGACGACTACACATATACTAATTAATCGAATAGCAGCGAGAATTTCGAATGAAACTAAGCAACTATCTCAGACACTTTTGATGAGTCTGTATATCGAAAACAATTCATTTCAATCGTAAATCTCCTCTATAAAGGGGTTTGTGGCCCTCATAAGGGCCGATTTGTATGAGATATAGGTCTTACATTTATGCCTTCTTCTCAGTTTTCTTGGGCAGAAGTACAGCTTGAATGTTGGGCAAAACACCACCCTGAGCGATTGTAACTCCAGACAACAACTTGTTTAATTCCTCGTCGTTACGGATAGCTAACTGCAGATGACGTGGAATAATCCTAGTCTTCTTGTTGTCACGAGCAGCGTTGCCTGCCAACTCAAGAACTTCAGCTGCCAGGTATTCCATGACTGCAGCCAAATACACGGGAGCGCCAGCACCAACTCGTTCGGCATAGTTACCCTTTCGCAAAAGACGATGGATTCTGCCTACTGGGAATTGAAGGCCAGCCCTGCTGGAGCGGGACTTGCTCTTTCCCTTGACTTTTCCACCTTTGCCGCGACCAGACATTGTTCAATATTCTTTCGTAATAAGATGAGAGGAAAAATTGCGGCCTCCAGGAGCAGGAGCAGGATGAATTTGGCGTTTGAGGAATCGAAGTGTCGGGCTATTGCCCTTGCCTTCTATTTGTTCTTCTTTTTGGACTTGTTGTGTTGGTGTCGTATTGGTTTTGAAGAACCGCCACTGTCGCTGGTTCTTGTTGGATAGTCAGGAAGTGCAGTTGCTTACGGTGGTCTTGGCATGCGGTACATCTGGCGATGTGGTTGGCGGGTGCCGATTTCCCTCAGGTGTGGATCATCTGAATGGCGGATTTGCTGCCAGAGTTTTGTTGATCGCTGATGTCGGAGTTCACTGAGGAGTGCGAGGTCTAAGTCTTCATGGACTTGGGCCGTGCTGGTGTCCCAGGGGTGACCGGAGATGGCTTTGGCGGATCTGTTCTGGACCACCTGCAGATGTCGTAGATGGGCCGGTGCTGCGTGTTCCCAGCTGGTGTGTGCATACATGAGTAACGGCTGGATACTCATGCGGAAGAGGTGCAGACGTGTTTCAATGGTGAACTGGTTGTTCAGTAGAAGGGGAAGGAGGGCTCTGAGTCTGTTGGTTCCCTTCTTGGCTGTGTTGCGCAGGTGGGCCTCGAAGGTCAACTTTTTGTCGAGGAGCACACCCAGGTATTTGGCATTGGGTTGTGGTTGGAGGGCAGTTCCTTGGAGGGTGATTGTGATGGGGCGCTGTCTTCTATTCTTTGTGAAGTCCACCAATGTCGTCTTGGTGGAGTTGATCTTGATCCTCCATTGGCGGGTCCAGTTGTGGAGAAGGTCAATGTGTCTCTGCAGGTAGAGTTGTGCGTAACGGTAATTGGTGTGGCTTGCGAAGATTGCCGTGTCATCCGCGAACGTGGCGACCATGGTGTTCGTGGTGGTTGGCAGGTCGTACGTGTACACATTGTACAGTATTGGTGATAGGCAGGATCCCTGGGGTACTCCTGCCTGGATGGCTTCTGGTTCTGCGAGATGACCGGCGTGGTGGACTCTGAAGGTTCTTCCTGCCAGAAACTGTTGGATGAGCTTGGTGAGGTATGGAGGGAAGCCCGTCTGGTGAAGTTTGTGCAGGAGACCATTGTGCCAGACTTTGTCGAAGGCCTTCTCGATGTCTAGGAAGATTCCGATTGTGTGGCCTCCGACGTTGAACTGGTGTGTGATTCTATCTACAACTCTTACGAGTTGCAGGGTGGTGCTGTGGCCAGGACGAAACCCAAATTGGTGTGGGGGGAAGATCCTCCGGGCGTCGATGTGGTCTTGCATTCGTCGCTTTATCAGTCTCTCCACAATCTTGCTCAAGTGTGAGAGCAGACTGATTGGTCGATAGTTTTTGGGTTCCGTTCTGGCTGTTCCTGGTTTTTGGATGAGCACTATTCGGGCTTCCTTCCAAGCTTGTGGGAAGTGGCCTGTGGTGAACATTGCGTTTGCAATCCTGCAGAGGAGCACAATGACCTTCCGTGGTGCATGTTTGATGGCTGGTGGGGTGATGCGATCTGGGCCTGCTGCACGGTGCGTTGAGATCTTCTGTATTGTTCTGCGGACTTCTCTTGGTGTCGTCAGGGCTGTGACTGGAGGAGGGGCTTCCTGTTCTAGTCTTTGGAGTGTCCGGTTTACTGCTGCGTTGGTGTCTGCATCCGGCGGTCCAGGGTGGTCTTGGAACACCGTGCTGAGGTGGTGTGCGAACTGCATGGCTTGCTCGTCTGGATCGTAGAGCAAGCCGTTGGGTCCTTGAATTGGTTGGGTGCGTGGGACGGTGGTGGGTTTAGTGTGGACTGCGACCAGACGCCAGAAATCACGGGAGGGGGTTTCGATTGACTGGAGGTGTTGGTTCCATTGTTGGATTTTTTGGCGGAGGAGTCTCTTCTTGATGCGGGTGCTCAGGGAATTCCACAGTCTTCTCCACTGAGGGTGTCGGGTGCGTTGCCATTGTCGGCGGACCCAACGTTTGAGGCGAACCAGGGCTTCCGTCCTGAGGTCGTATGGTTTCTGCTCCTGTTGAGGTTGGTGTGTTGTGGTGGCTATCCTGTATGCTGACTGCATCGAAGCTGTTAGCGAGGTCACTGCAGCATCTATTGCGGCTGGGTCGTGGACGGGTAGTCGTGGATCGACCATTGCCGCTAGATGTTGGGTGTACATGTCCCAGTCGGTCTCCTGAATTTTTGGTAGTTGTTTGGTGGGGACATGGATTCGTAGCGAGGCGGTGAAGATTATCGGTAGGTGGTCTGACTGGAGGTCGGTGATGACTTCGGGGCCGTCTACAATGGCAACGTTTTGGGAGAGGGTCATGTCCAGCACGTCCGGGAGTCCTCCATTCCTGGGGTAGCAGGTAGGTTCCGTTGGAGCGGCTGGGATGAAGTTCCTCGTGGTTAGGGCTCGGTGCAACAGGCGGCCGTTGTGGTTGGTTCTCCTGCTGTTCCAGGCTGGATGTTTGCTGTTGAGGTCACCGGCGATGAGGATCCGGTGCCCCAATTGTTGTAGAGTGTCGAGGTCGGGCGGGTGGAGATTGTGGGCGTGGGGGCGGTATGCTGCGATCACGTGCAGTGGTCCGTCTGGGGAGTAGATGGTCACTCCTGTTGCTTCCAATGATGTGAGAACTGGGAGTTGAAGCTGGTCGTGGGCTATTTGCCTCTTTATGAGGACTGCCGTTCCTCCTAGTCTTCCAGGGTGGCGGTCTGTGCGGTGCATGATGTAGTTCCGGATACAGAAGTGATCGGTTGGTTTCAGATGGGTCTCGTTGATGAGGGCCACATCAATGTTTTCTCTGGTGAGGAAATCTTGGAGATCAATCTTCTGATCCAGTATTCCATCTGCGTTCCAGCTCGCCAGTCTGATGTTACGGACCACTGCGTGATTAGTCCGTACCATCATCAAGGAGTCCAGCGGCGACTTCCAGGGCTGTCGTGAAGCGGGAGAGTGGATCCTTGGCGGCCATGACTTTTTGGAGTCCCGTCTTGAGCTTCGTGAGGAAGGTACGGACATTTAGTCCTTTGAGCAGGTCGAGGAATTCCCTGAGGGTCGTGGCTAGGGAGGATTCTTCTTCTGCTTCTTCTGGTTCTGGGGCTTTGGGTGGGCGGGAGGACTTGTTTCGGAGGCCTGGGGTGAGTTTTCCCTTGTCTTGATCACGCCTGGAGGTGGAGGGCTTTTGGGGTGGGCTGTCAGTTGTGTTGTCACTGGGCTTGGTGTTTGGTGGCTCTTCCTTGTCCTGGGAGGGCTTTTTCTGGGGGGGGTTGGGTTCCTGGGTGTGCTCCGGGGTGGAGGTCTTCTGGTCTTCGTTGCTTGGGGGTGGGGGAGCGAATGTCCGGTTGTGCCGTTTTGCCTTTTCTTGTTTCAGGTAGGCACATCCCTTGTAATTTGCTGGGTGGGGTCCCTTGCAGTTCACACAGGTGGCGGGGGTGTCGCGGGTCTTCTTTGCGCAGTCTGTGGTCGCGTGTGGGCCACCACACTTCACGCATCTTGCTGTGGCTCTACAGGTTTTTGCTGAGTGCCCTACCCTCTGGCACCTGAAGCACTGGAGGAGGTCCGTTCCTCGGTAGAGTTCCACCTCAACTCTATAGTTGAGGACATAACGGACCTCGTATATTGCTGATGATTGATTGGTTTTTGGCAACTGGACCAGGAATAGAGGGAAGAGGGGCCTATCTCCTTTTGCATCCGGGCGGCCCTTCATTTGGTGGACTGCTTCAATGTCGAGACCTTGGGACTGGAGGTCTTCCTGAATGTCCTTGGGGTCGCAGTCAATGGGTAGCTTCCTCAACACTACCTTCAGTGGACGTCCTGTTCTGAGGAGCTCTGTTGAGTACGAGCGTCCTGTTTGGTTGAGGTACGCTTCGATCTTCGCGAAGTCCTCAACAGTGGCACAGTGCATTTTGATGTAGTCTGCTGTCTTGAAATATTTTGGGGGGACGGAACATGTGGCTGACAAGGTTTTTGTGAAGATTCCTTTGTTCACCACATCGTAGATGTATATTGGAGGGATTTTCCGGGCTGCGAGCCTGGGGAGGCGGGGTGATTGGGCTCCTCCTTCTGAAGTGATTTCCATTTCTTCGGATCCTGTGCTTTCCTCGGGGGGGGCGTCATGGTCGGCTGTTGCTCTATTTGGAGTTGGGTCTCTCAATGGTTGAAAGCGGTTGGTCACTGGGAACAGTACTGGCAAGAGAGATGGTTCTTGTGGCTTGGCTGGGTTTCGGGGGACTTGGAAACCTGGGGGGGGGTCATTGGCTGTGGGGGGCATAGGCGGGTCCACTGGTCCCTGCATCTGATCTGTTGCACTGCTTGTTCCTTGACTTGTGGTGAGGAATGATGGGCTGGGCCAGTCTGGATTTTCGGGGGGGGCTGGGGGGAAGGCCTCTATCGGGGGGGTTGTCTGGACGTCTGGTCGGGGTTTGAATTCTTCTGGGATGGGGACCGGGCGCCGGCGGGGCCCTTTGTCCAGTGGTGTGAAGCGTACTTCCTTGTGTTTCTTCGCAGTTTCATTGTCTTGTGGGGGGGGGTGCCTCTTCCTGATGACCGATGCCGGGGGGGACATCTTGTGGGTTCGCCGTGAGGTCTTGGCTTTGAAGATCTTCAACGAAATTATTGCGGCTATTTTGTGTGTTTAATGTTCACTATACACTAGTGTCCCTAATAAGGGCCTGATTGCTCTGGGTATCTAGTTTGTTTATAAGGTGGGGGGGCTAGAGCCCGCTAGTATTGATGATTGCACTAGGACACTGATTGCACTTTTTATAATTTGCACACTGAATTTACAGCATACTGTTTGTTTCTGATATGAACTTGCAATTACGTATTCGTTTTGATACTGTACTATTAGGTGGATTGAAAGAGTTTATTTTTCCAGGGGGGGTGGGAACAAATTTACTATCTTTCCGCTCCGATGTTCTCCTGCCCTCGTCTTAGGGCAGTCTGAGCTGAGAAATACGGAAATAAATTAGAGAATAAAGAGGGCCCCTTAGCAAGAAAGCTCGCCCCCTTGAGTGATGCACCAACCTATATCTACGTGCACCTCCTACATGCAGTTAGAGATCTAAAGCAGCATGTCGTCTGTGGTGTCGCGCCGCGGTTTTTATCCTAAGACATTTACCGGACAGTGTGTATTAGAGAAAGAAACAAGGGTAAGAAAGAAGATAGGAAAGCGCGTGAAGAATTTTTCACCTCACCATTGGCTTGGGTAGTAGGAGGAAAAACCCCGGAAACACATGGAGTCCAGGAAAACCCCCTTTATCGGTCATGCACATGCTCAAGTTATTTACATGGTAAACCACACTGAGAAGGGGTGGAAAAACCCATGTAAAATTATTATTTTACTGTCTGTATTTAATCTAACTTAAAAGCTGGGTGTGATTTAATCTAATTTGTTAGTTGTCTGTAGTTTGGTGGTCAAGTTTGGTTAGTGGGTCTTTGTGTTATTTTTAAGCATGCAACTTGGTCCTTGGCCTCGCCTGGTCGTCATCGGTTTTCGGTGGTCGCAACTTATCCATGGCCCTCTCTTCCCTCTGTTGGTTTGGATTTAGCGCTGCTTCCCCCGTTCTGTCTGCTTCTAGTGGCTATCTGAGGTTTGGTGACATACAGTTCGCCGGTTGTTGTAGATATGGTGTTTATTGTCAAGTGGAAGATCTTTTTTGTTGCTGTAGCTATTGCATTGGTGAGTCTGGGTCTGTTCGCTGGTGGCGTCGTCATCGTTAGTATTGATGTAACCCACGTTACTATTTGTTGCGTTGCTCTATTAATAGCTTCGTCTATTGCTTCAGATGTGATGTGGTTGTGGGTTTCGTCTTGTTTTTGCAGGACATCTTTCTCTGCTTGCTGTTTTGTAGTTTTCGTCTGTCCCTGATAAGGGCCTGTTTTTGTAAAGTTTTCTTCTGTGATAAGTTTTGGCTCCGTGATTTGAGTTGAGGCCTTCGGTCTCATGGGGCATTCGCTACTTCC
>NW_027656402.1:0-94225 GCF_964235325.1 Thermobia domestica
CAACTGCCTTGCTTTTCATTTGATGCACTCGGGTGCACGCTTGAAGTAGTAACAAAACTGACTTGATTCATGGGAGGCCGCAATTTTTCCTCTCATCTTATTACGAAAGAATATTGAACAATGTCTGGTCGCGGCAAAGGTGGAAAAGTCAAGGGAAAGAGCAAGTCCCGCTCCAGCAGGGCTGGCCTTCAATTCCCAGTAGGCAGAATCCATCGTCTTTTGCGAAAGGGTAACTATGCCGAACGAGTTGGTGCTGGCGCTCCCGTGTATTTGGCTGCAGTCATGGAATACCTGGCAGCTGAAGTTCTTGAGTTGGCAGGCAACGCTGCTCGTGACAACAAGAAGACTAGGATTATTCCACGTCATCTGCAGTTAGCTATCCGTAACGACGAGGAATTAAACAAGTTGTTGTCTGGAGTTACAATCGCTCAGGGTGGTGTTTTGCCCAACATTCAAGCTGTACTTCTGCCCAAGAAAACTGAGAAGAAGGCATAAATGTAAGACCTATATCTCATACAAATCGGCCCTTATGAGGGCCACAAACCCCTTTATAGAGGAGATTTACGATTGAAATGAATTGTTTTCGATATACAGACTCATCAAAAGTGTCTGAGATAGTTGCTTAGTGTCATTCGAAATTCTCGCTGCTATTCGATTAATTAGTATGTGTAGTCGTCGATCGTAATTGAAGCCCATAGGAAGTCACACTATCTTTAGAATACTCCAAACAGCGATGTGCTTAGTTCCCACTACATTATTAATTATAAGATCATTACCTTTTGTATTGTCGCTAGCTACATTTTTTTGATATTTGCGTACATCGGGCTCATATTACCCAGAGGACAGGACAGTCGAGCCCAGATTCTCAGCAATGGAAGAAAACCTCATACCACATATTCTCATGTACTTCATGCTAGACAAAGGAATTTCCAACATTCTTAAAGCACTCATGTTTCTCTCTTGCGTTGGCTTGGCTGAAATTACTCTGTTCAATATGTTCTCGACATTTATTATTGTTCATTACTATGCCCCAATGACATCATGAACAGAGCGGATCAAAAAACTTTCCTAAATTTCTTTTGCAACATAGTAATGACATTAAATGCACACTTAAGTACGATTTATTCTTTGCAAGGTCGATATTCATATTTGTGTGATATGTGTTATATGTATATGGTTTGTAATACGCAACTACTCTTATTCTCTGATCTCAGAACTCATTTGCTACTGTGCCCAACGAGCGAGCCTAGGTTTCTTGTAACTACTGCCTTTCTTTAGTAAATAATGTGAAGTATACAATGCATTAACCTACATCTCATATTTGTATTACTCTTTATTTTACTAACCCGCTACGAAGTGTCATTAATTTACATGTAAATCACAATAGACACTACCGCAAAAGAAAAAAATCGAACCCAAGACCACGTAAACAAGATAAAGGACAAGATTCAGGTTTCTAACGCATTATTCGCCCCTCACAGCACAGTATAGAAGTTGTATAAGCCTCTATACGTACATCCTACTGTCAGAACAGAAATTCCGACTTGCGTTTCGCATCTCTCATGCTCGCTACTTCCAACAAATCGCCAATTTCCAACCAGAACCCCTTCTCCAGCATTAATACTGCTACATATGAATACGTATACATGAACGTACATAATGTAAAAAAAAACGTATGATTTTCTCAAATTAATCTCTCTACGTCTGTAATTTTGTGTGCATCAAAAGGCTTTAATGTAGTTACACGAATTCTTATAATCTAACAGAAAATCGCACAAAGTAAATCTTTCCCTTTATATAAATTTGTTGGCTCTGAAAAGAGCCGTTTATGCCAATTTTATATCCAAAATAGGAGGAACCCCAACTTAACCTCCGAAACCGTACAGGGTTCTTCCTTGCCTCTTCAAGGCATACACAACATCCATAGCTGTCACTGTCTTCCTCTTGGCGTGTTCTGTGTATGTAACAGCATCTCTGATTACGTTCTCCAGGAATACTTTCAATACTCCTCGGGTCTCTTCATAAATGAGACCAGAGATACGCTTCACACCACCACGGCGAGCAAGACGCCTAATAGCGGGTTTGGTGATACCCTGGATGTTGTCACGAAGAACTTTACGGTGGCGCTTGGCACCTCCTTTGCCAAGACCCTTGCCTCCTTTTCCACGTCCTGTCATTTCGATATGTTACTGCTTCGCTCACCACACACGAGAAATACAAGCCCAAGCAGCCCAAGACTCGTGGTTTTGTTCCTTCGATCATGCAGGGAAAGCACGGAGGAAAAACACAAAACGTGTCTAAGCCAATGAGAACTGTCCTTTTCGACTGACTTTATCCAATGAGAAATAGCTTGATTTAACGGTTTTGCTCTTTATATAACTTGACTTCATTCAGCGCGCAATTATTTGAAACAAGTCGTGACAGTTGCAATGGCACGTACCAAGCAGACAGCTAGGAAATCTACTGGAGGCAAAGCTCCTCGAAAGCAGCTTGCCACCAAAGCTGCAAGAAAGAGTGCTCCAGCTACCGGTGGAGTGAAAAAGCCCCATCGTTACAGGCCTGGTACTGTGGCTCTCCGAGAAATTCGTCGTTACCAGAAGAGCACTGAATTGCTCATCCGCAAGCTGCCCTTCCAACGACTCGTCCGAGAAATTGCACAAGATTTCAAGACAGATCTTCGCTTCCAAAGCTCAGCTGTCATGGCTTTACAGGAGGCAAGTGAAGCTTACCTTGTAGGGCTTTTCGAAGACACCAACTTGTGTGCTATTCACGCAAAGAGAGTCACAATCATGCCTAAGGACATTCAGCTTGCTCGCCGCATCCGTGGGGAACGTGCTTAAGTTTGAAGTTCTGGCACTGAGTTCAAAAACGGTCCTTTTTAGGACCAATACACTACTTAGAGATGCTGTTATCCTAACAAGGATCTTGTCCATACTTGTTATCTTTTTTTTTTAAATTCTCACGCCGTATGTTGCATAGTTAATACATCTACCTTCGTTTTCCTCTCGTTTCGTATATCATCCTATCTTTCAAGTATATTCTTTAGTTTTCCCCTATGTTTACCGATTGATTATCTTCGTTTTATGTGGTCAAGGATTCGATTTTGCCATATGTTGCATAAGTTAACTTCGATTCAACCACTGTTTGCCCTTCTCAACGTTATTAATCTCATAGAACTCGCAGGCGAAATATGTACTTCTTCCAAGGTAGCAAAAGTAATATTTTCTCAGAGGTCGCTGCTGTTGAATGCAAACGTTAAACTAAACTTTCTTTAAGTGTCTGTTTGTACTTAACATCAGTTCAATTGTACACCTACATTTCTGCTGGTGTTACTATTTTTCTTTATAGCAATATTACGAATTATAAGACGGTATCCGTGGTTATTAGCGTGTTCCCTTTTCCTAACACTTTCTCATTACACCAGTATTTCCATCATTCATTAGGCGTAATCACCCGTCTCCTTTATCATAAAAATCATAATAGTACGACGTTAAATTGAAACAGTCTACTTCACTTTCACGAGTTGTAATAAGTTCGAACATTTCTTTCACCCCAGCCTTGAAAAGAGTTGATTTTAGTTTAGTGTCCCTTTCAGCAGCAAGGCTGTTTCAAACGTGGACCTACTTATTAACGTGCAATGCGAAACATTTGAGCTCCCACCGAGAATCGAACCCAGTCAGCCTGCAAAAGTTTTTCTAACAAATGCATTAAGTGCGTTTTCTGTACTGTTTCGCTACTTGAAGATAGGAACAAGGAAAAAGTAAGTGATCACAAATTGACATTACGTAATGTGTTCCCCATTTTTTTTCGAGTACACCATTCTTGACACCCGTGAAAGCTTTCTTTCCCCACCCTCAATTCCCCTCTGTTATAAAGCACTTACATCAAGAAGTGCTTCGGTTAAAAAGAAAACTCAAAGTCCCTTGCGTGTATACTATACATTGCTATGAATGAACATGTGATAATGATAGGAAAAGCACAATTTTACTCTTCTCAAAGTATTTGATGGCTCTAAAAAGAGCCGTTTTAAAATGTCAGATGATTTACTGACACATTTACTTCTTCTTTGGTGCAGCCTTCTTAGCACTTTTCGGTTTTGCTGTAGCCTTCTTTGGCTTCGGGGCCTTTGGCTTCTTGGGAGTTTTTGCCTTCTTCACTTTAGATGGTGATTTCTTAGGTTTGGGAGCAGCAGCCTTTTTCTTTTCACCAGTCTTCTTGGGACGTTTAGCTGCTGGCTTTTTCGCAGGCTTCTTCTCCTTTGATGCTGATCGTTTCGCCTTGGTTGAAGATCCACCTTCAGGCTTCTCCTTCAGCGATGAAGCACTAAGCTTAAACGATCCAGATGCACCTTTTCCCTTGGTCTGAACCAAAGACCCAGAAGCAACTGCACTTCTCAAGTATTTCTTGATAAATGGAGCAAGCTTCTCGGCATCCACTTTGTAGTTCTGAGAGATGTATTTCTTAATAGCTTGCAGTGAACTTCCTCCCCTTTCCTTCAAATTCTTGATGGCGTTGTTCACCATTTCTGATGTTCTTGGATGAGAAGGTGTTGTTTTTGGTTTCTTAGGCTTTGCAGACTTCTTAGGAGAAGCCTGTGCCGGGGCTGCAGGTGCTGATGCCGTATCTGCCATTGCTTTCTGCAATAAACTCAACGATACTGAAGAATGAAATTTTCGCTGGCAGGCAGCGTTGAGTTTGGTTACGGAGCGCGGACCGGATAGAAAGCACTTGCTGAGGCGGGCTGAGGTAAACAGAAGTTCGTAGTTGCCACAACGATAAGTGTGTTTCCTTCTATTTTGATAAACGATTTTTTTCAGGTATTCAATGAATGCACCAGATCCTATTCTTCCTTACTGGCTAGAAGAAACTTTATTCCACATAACTCAAAAGGCATTTGTTTTTATTCGCTTTTCTATTTTATGTTTCAGTCATTGCTAAGTCGGTCACACTACTTTTTCACCCTCCTTGTGCTTATAATTTTCATAATTTAACATGGAAATACTTATCAATAAATAATTATATTACCATGGTAATTAACTTCAATCCTTCCTGTGATTATACGCAAAGTACCATCTTCGTACTGCTTACTATAGTTCAATGAAGGGAATCTATAAAGTAACGCGTGTCGCACACATCTGCCTTGCAAACTCCCTGGCCTACTTCCAATGTATAGACTTTTATTTCAAATCCTGATTTAATTTCATAATTTTCTGTAGATTTTAACATTTTATTACCCAGCTTCTTAATACGAATGACAATCAAGCCTAAATATTTATTCCCTTTAACTTTATTTTTCTTTTTTATTTTGTGCCTTGTTTCATATTTGTTCTTACGTTAGCAATTAACGCACTTACCGTAGTTATGTATGAACAGGTTGTTTCTATATTTATTTTATTCCAAATAAATTAAATATATATACGGATTATTTTATGGTAGTTGATATTTTCTGTTGTTTCCTACGTGAATTGAGGAAACGCACGGACTTTCGCCTAATTCTTGTGCTACTTTCATATGTCTGTATCTGTCGAATGCTGTCGATCTGTCGAAATGTGTATTACTATCTGTCGATTCATCGAGTGAACTGAATTCGTTAACCATTTCACCAGGCGCGCATGCATTTTTTTTTTTCTTCTAAGGGATCCAAGCTTCGGGGGGCAAGGTTCCAATACTACAAGCCACTATGTCTATATACTATTATTCTGCATTCGAAAACACGATAAATATTCCACTTACTTTTTCACAAAAACATGATACAGACAGAGTACAGATGAAGTGTAAGATCAGATTTATATTGATGATACATCAATATTTTCCCTGTTAATAACTACATTTAATGAGAAAGTCTGCAAATGTATGTTCACTTAGGAACTTTTGCGAGGAGTCCGCACCCGGTGGACACCCCGTGAGTACGCCTCTGCACTTGACTATACTTCGAATTATACTGCAAACAGTTGTATTTTAGTTTCCCCGTTTAGTTCATCGATATCATTAACACAAAGAAAATAGATGTTATAGATGCGTATTCTCAGTTCTCGCTTTATATCCGGACGTCTGCAAAAATCTACTCCTTTTCTTTCTTTCACGCATCCACCAAACTAACAATGATTTGTATTATAATATTTGCGCATAAAATGTATATCTCATACCTTCCATGTTCTCAAGTATTCATAGACAAAAACGGTTACTTTCTGCGAACAAATTGTCCAAACACAGTGCAAATGTCATCTATAGATTGTCCTGGTTCCGTCTGCGTGTACATAACAATGCGTCATAATCATACATTGCACATTAAGGATATCAATTAATCTTCCCAAATTCCTAGATATGCCTGGCAAAAGTTCCGCGTGTTGTAAGGATATTACATTTGTACTACCGACAAGGTGGTATCTTCCAACATTGAAGTTCAATAAACCCCAAATGTGTCGGATATAGTATTTGATTTCTTGTCTCATTGTTTGCGTCAGAGATGTCTTCTCAAGTTAGGATTTACGATACATACAGGATGAGTTGTATATATTGTTGCTGCCAGCTCTATATTAATCCCATATTTGTAAACGAATAAAAACAGTATTCTAATTATAACAATGTGCTCACAATTAATTTTATTCTTAATTGTTATACGTATTGTTGATTAAAAATGAAAATGTTGCTAAGTGAATTTTATTAATATTTTCTGTTGCGTGATATAGGAAGTGAGTGAAATATTGGAGGAATATAGTGTGCGTAGCAGATGATGTGCAGTGGCTTTGGATCGCCTGTGATAAGGTAAGGCATTTGCTATTTTAATTAACACATTTTATATACTGTAATCCTAATTATTTTTATGTGAATGTGCTTACTACTTGTGTATTCAGTGGGACCGATGTTTTAATATGTATGGTCAAGCAGTGTCGAGCCTGGTCAGTGTGTGGATAGGTGACCATTTTTTGTAAATCGATAACATTTAACTTTGTAAACACGGATGAAGTAGAAGTATATTTATTTTATTTTTTACCTCAAATATGTAGGACACTTCTCCTTTGTACATCAATTATTATTATTAGTTCAACTTGTTTACAAGTTAAATGAAAAGAATAGTCGTTATCGTGTGATGATTGTGCTCATTAGGCTAAAGAAGACTCGTGATAAGAAAGAAAAGAAGAACGGTGCTCAAGTTTCGTCACAGCATATTCTCAAAAATTTACAGGCAAAATTCAGTGTTCTGCATGAAAAGGCATATTTGTACGAAAAAAAAAAAAAATTCTGCAGACGACAGAATTAAATAAAGTAATACACATGTATTTTAGAGTTACTGGTGTAAAATCATTACAAGTGCTTTGCCAGGTGGCCAATAAAAAGCACGAATACTATTTAAGGGAGCCAAAACAGGAGAAAGCTGGGGGCCTGAGCGATAGCAAGAATGTGCGTCCAAAGTGAACAGGAGCGAAGGCGACGCGGGTATACGTATAAGCAAGGGTAGTGGAAACCAGTTAGTTTTCGAGTTTCAATAGCACTTGTCATGCATCCATACTAGTAGCGCCCCGCTTGTAAACATTAAGTACACTATGCAAGAATACACCGCCGGTGGAAAATAGTACCTAATACAGTTATCTTTCATATATACTGACTTATTTTACAGTAGTAACCCAACACTAGTAAACGTAAAATAAAAGTGTATAACTTTATATTTAATTCTATCGCCTGGCTTAGTTTTTCACCTGTAAGATGTACTTATTTAGAGCAAGTTTCTTAACTAGCAAATTAAACCGAGAACCACAGCAACCATATATATATTCTTATGATGTACTTTTCTTTGAGTGGTGTTCTCTGTCTATTCAATAACATTTTCTCAGTTTAATGCTAGCAAAAAACAAAACAAAATCAAAGTGTTTCTATATAAATTTAGTTCACCGTGTTGTAATATCACATGGAATTGAAAAACGAATAGTCGAACCTCTGCTATCTCGATCAAACTTCTCAGGATGATATACTGACTTACCGCAGAAGTTCGACTGAATACGTTTCTCAGTTCCATGGGAGAACCTGGAGAAGCAAAAGCCTGCGCAACGGAAAATACTAAATAAACTTGTAGAGCAGGTCAAGATGTATCATCATGCCAAGTTTCATTCAGATCAGAGAAGTTTGGCTGCAGCCATTTTCATTACAAAGCACAAAATGGATGGTCCCTAACCTCGAGAATCTTCACAATTGTCGACGAGTTGAACTGCACTCATCTGATCAAAATCAAACTTAAAATGGCAGTTCACTTTCAACTGTTAAATAATATGATATGCAGGCTTCTGCTTTCCTAGTTACAGTCTATCCACTGTGGTATGCATATTAGTAGAAATGTGAGAGTGCATATTTATTAAAGATTTGCTTCAAAAAGCGATGAAAGACATAGGCATTCCCGCGGGCGGTGATAACAAGATGCCGGAAAACGAACAAGCAGAAAGAATATGGGCTGAAGAAGTGTAAACGACGACGCGGCGGCCCGTAAAGGTGTTGCCGTCCTATTAAATGAATAATATCAAAAGAAAGAAAAAAAAAGTAAAAAATTTCGCGCTCGTAATCAAGACAGAAAGCAACTAAAGGAAATCTTTGTTTTACGTCCCACGTTATGCCGCTTAGGCTAAAAGAGGCGCTGATTATGAGAAATGATTGAAATGGTGGTGGAATGAAGAAAGTGGGAGGAAACGGGAGAACCCCGCGGTAACCCACCGCACATAGTTTTTGTCCACCATAAAGTTAACTTGGCGGGGGCTCAAGACAGAAAGACGGTTGGAAAAACAAATAAACGATGTTCCATCCCGTAAAAATGTTGGCGACCTATGAAATCAATATTTTTTCTTAAAGAAAAAAAAAAGAATTAAAAAGAGAAAAAAAGGTCAAAATTTCGCGCTCGCTTCGCTCGCGATCAGCAGAGAAAAGAGGACGTGACGCACCCCTAAAAGTGTTGGCGACCGATTGAATAAATATTGTGGGTAAAAAAAAAAAAAAAAAAGTCAAAAATTTCGCGCTCGCTTCGCTCGCGATCAGCACAGAAAGAAGGACGTGACGCGCCCCTAAAGGTGTTGGCAACCGATTCAATACATATTGTCGGTAAAAAAAAAAAAAAAAAAAAACGCTCGCTTCGCTCGCGATCGACATGAAAAAGGCAACGACGTGACGCCCCGTAAAATTGTCGGCGACCTATTCAATCAATATATTCGGTTGAAAAACAAAGTCAAAAGTTTCCCAATCGCTTCCCTGCCGATCGACATAAAAAAAAAGGCAACCCCTTCACCTCTCCTTATGCATTCATCAGTAAACATACAACCATAGATCACAATACCACTCACATCACCTATCAGTTCTCCACGTCCATCAAGATCCAATCATCGCCCTGGCCCTTTATGATGATACACAACATTACATGTTATTGTGTGCATTGCCCCGCGTTACAATACATGACCAAAAAAAAAAGAGAAAAAGAGCTGCACTGCCTTCAGTGTAGACATGTTCGTATTCGTAGAAAATGATTTTAGGTACACGATAGTACAGTAATCTATCTTCACATGCTTCAGATGTGAACGATACCTACACATGAAGAGGGCTCCCGAGGTTTCCTTTTCCAATAGGATGGAGCTCCACCACACTTGCAGAATGACGAGAAGTTATGTTAATAAATATATCCCAGAGTGTTTCGTAACTCGCCCTTGGTCCTAATGATGAAGCGTTCTTCAGATGGCCCCGATGTCTCCACACATGATACTATGCGACTTCTTTTCACGAGGCTCTCAAAGATCACGTTTGTGTCCTAACATTCTCTGCAGATATGACACAGCTGCGATAGCGGATCACAGAAGCCTTTCCTCTCCTTACAAGAGACGTGTTCATTCGAGCATGGGAGTAATTCGACTATCGATCAAATATCTCCCGTGTCACGATAGTAGTCACTTTCAATTCTTCTAACGAAGGTAAGAAAAAATGCTATACAAACTTCCTTTCGGTATATAAAGGATTAGGGGCCCAGAGAATATTTTCTTTCAAGAGGATACATTCTTTTTCGAACACCCTGTATATAGATCCTCTAATTATAACTGCAAACAAAATGTTGATTTTGCAATTGCTTCCATGAGAGAAAATTCTGTGCACTTTCTTTCTGAAGGGCCGGGCCTAAACGTTTTCCTTAATCATTAAATTTAGTAGTTATCTACAATTACATAGTTTTCCATTGTTCTCAAAATAAAGATTTTTCTCTATGAATTGTTGAATGTTGCTAGGGATATTGAAGTAATTCTTTTTAGTGTTTTTTTCTTTACAATAATGTACTGAACGCCTGCATTAAGGAAGTTCGTGTGTCCATCTTGCAAAATGTTTCGTCTTTTTTCATGCCCACTAAGATAAATATTCATTTTGCTCTTTTCTCCGTATGCAAACCACATTTCTTAAAGGCAACATTTTCATACAAATGTAGTACTAAAAACTTCTAATTGGCAACATCTGGGCTGCGAAGAGGAAAAAGAAAGAAATCTCGTACGTATTCGCGCGCAATTCGGAATTAGCCAATGAAAAGCACAAAAGCGGCCACCATCTCTCTCTCTTTCTTATTAACGGTTTTGTACTTTCTGCAGTTCTATCAGTGCTGCTAACCTCTTACTATATCATTGAATATGTATGTTTATATATATATATATATATATATATATATATATATATATATATATATATATATATATATATATATATATATATATATATATATATTTTACAAAAAATCATACTACTACGGAATAATATTAAATGCCTGTAAACCCTCATTTCTGTTTGCACTTTCTGTTACACTACCTTCCCCGAACTTCTTTCAAGTTATTAAGTGCAGAACGGGGAGTTATACATATTTACTTGCGCTTTCACAATATCTGCACATTGTGTAATAATAGGAGACGTATAAAATAAAACTATATACTAATACGTATATATATATATATATATATATATATATATATATATATACAGTACACATTCCACTATCCGAGGCTTTCCTTTTCTTTTCTTGCTGACGATAAATTACGCTCTTAGAAATGTTGTCTGAAAACAATAAGAATATGTGCAAAAAATACAATCAGAGGTAGAGGTCTTTAACAGGAACTAAGCAAGGGAGTTGAAAAATTTTTTATGCATGTAAAAAATATAGACATGAACCAACTTGTGAAATAAAAAGACCAGAAAACTACTCTTTCTAAATTATGTGTAAACTTTTTACCGAAAACGAAAGTTGCACGAAAGACTTTTTGTCCCTTTTTTGGCCTCCGGTGCTTGGGGTCCCTGGTTCAATCCCAGCTCGTGCCGTGTGAACTTTGTCGTGCATAAAGACCGTGCTCATGGGTTTTCTCGGGTTTCTCCCGTTTCCTCCCACTTTCTTCATTCAGTACTCATCATCACCGTCTCCTTTAGCGTAACCGGTATAAGTATGCGACGTAAATCTAAAGATTTCATTTCATTTCCCTTTTCTGCTCATACTGCTGATTATGCGCGATTATGCCAACATCCAACTCCGCGGATAATCGTGCGATTACTGTATATACAACTAATACAGATACGTAATTACATTATCAGTTACAGTATCGGTTTTTATTTACTAATTTGCCTCACTTTATTTGCATCCCTGCAGTAAATAATTCTTATCGATAATAGTTAAAATGTATATTACATTTTAGTGCTTCACGACTGAATGATCATCTGCCTTACGTTATCTCGCAGCTGAAGAGGATGCTACACTGAAAACTACCTTGCGTTATAAAGGGTAAGTGAAACATATCTTAAAAATATCTTTCATACATTTCATTGTGTACATTAAAGAATGTAAGTTTGCCTTTTTCCTGTAATCAATACTTAATAAAGGATTTATTTTTATTTATTTATATACAATTTCATACGTGGTTCGTGATAGTAAACTCGATAGGACATAGTGGCACTATGAACATCCGAATCACTCATCATTCGAACATTCAAATATTTATTCGAATATTAGTATATTCCAAGTAATGTTAACGACGTTAATATGCTTGCCTTTATAGTTAATAATGTCAATTCTTACTTAAAACATACTTCCTTAACAGGACATTGAAGAAAAGGTAGTTGCCAACGGCCATACCATGCTGAATATACCGGTTCTCGTCCGATCACCGAAGTCAAGCAGCATCGGGCCTGGTCAGTACTTGGATGGGTGACCGCCTGGGAACACCAGGTGCTGTTGGCATCTCTTTTTCAAATTTCATTATCCTTCAAGTACGAAAATACTAGAAACATTAATTTTATAGTACTTTCAAGAGATAATTTATCAACATTATTTCATAGCGATTAATCGATATTCTAAGCGTTATACCCACTATTTCTTACACTAACAGCCTGTTTATTTGCACGGCACATTAAAATAACCTGATTTCCGATCCGTGTGCACCTACTACTATACTTAACACGGAATGTATTACCACTTTTTAAAAGTAAATTATTATGACTAAGTGTAGATCTCCGGCGAGTAAATGCCTTTCGTATACAAGCACGACACATCTCCGCTATGTGCTTTACTTTTTTACTAACAGCATATAGAAATTGGATTTCAAGGTGTTTCTACATAACAGAATGAAGCAAATTTCGTGATTTAACTCTTTCGAATAATGTGTTGGTCCTGACAAGGACCGTTTGAAATGAAAAATCTTGAAGAAGATTTTTACTTAGAGCTTGTGTACTTGGTAACAGCCTTCGTACCCTCACTTACAGCGTGCTTGGCAAGTTCACCAGGCAAAAGAAGGCGCACAGCTGTTTGGATTTCCCGGCTGGTGATAGTTGACCGCTTATTGTAATGGGCCAAACGAGAAGCTTCAGCAGCAATACGCTCGAAGATGTCATTAACAAAGCTGTTCATGATACTCATAGCTTTGCTAGATATGCCAGTGTCAGGATGCACTTGCTTCAAAACTTTGTAGATGTAAATGGCATAGCTCTCCTTCCTCCTCCTCTTCTTCTTCTTATCTCCCTTGGAGATATTCTTTTGGGCTTTACCAGCCTTCTTTGCAGCCTTTCCGCTAGTTTTTGGTGGCATGATGACTCACTCGTTCAGCAAAATTAGATGTGTCCGCCGATTTATCGACTTCATTTAAATTACAGTACGTGTTTCAATTCGCGCCAACTGCCTTGCTTTTCATTTGATGCACTCGGGTGCACGCTTGAAGTAGTAACAAAACTGACTTGATTCATGGGAGGCCGCAATTGAGTTGTTGCTGCCGCCCGGTCGGGAGTGCACTGGGTAACGGAACTAGTTCTTTACCCTTTCAGGGAGAGCTAGACCTGGTGAAATAGGGACGAGGGACCGCCCTCAAAAATAAGTATTACCGAGTGATCATCGAGCAGGCCCTCTCAAGGACCAAACAGGAAACTTACGTATAATATAGCTACAAGTATAATTAGCTAGTGTTCCATAGATTCGCGAGTGATCAAGTGAGAAAAAGCGTGTGAAGTATTTAGTGTTCAATAAGCCAGGCCCTTTCAAGGACCAGACAGGAAATCCAACGTACAATATAACAGTTAGTGTTGAAGTGCTTCGCGAGTGTTGAAGTGAGAAAAAAGCGTGCTAAGTAATTAGTGTTCAATAAGACAGGCACCTTCAAGAACTAAACAAGAAACATAACGTATATTATAGTATAGTATAGCATAATAAAACTACAAACATAACAGTTAGTCTTCAAGTACTACGCGAGTGATCAGGCAACAACAAGCGTGTGAAGTGTTCATTAAGCCATATTAATTCGTCTATCGTGCTTGTCCGCCCGGGAGTGTCGTACGAATCTTTGTAAATATTTGCTGGATAAGGCAAGTGCGGGAGTGACGCCAGAGTAACTCGTGTATCCGGGAGTGCACTGGGGCACGGATCTAGGTCTTTACCCTCTCAGGGAGACTTGGACCCAGTGAGTTAGGAAAGGGAGACCGCCTCCCAAAGTATCTTTATAGTAATCTGCCCATCGAACAGGCCCTTTCAAGGACCACATAAGACGCTTAACGCCAAAAAAAAAAAAAAAATCGTGAGAACCAAATAATTTTCAAACAACTTGTTCAATCAGTAGTACTAAAGTTGTGCTAAGCGTGTGGATCATCCGACATGGAAGGTAAGGAGGAAACAGTGGAGGAGAGCATTTACCAACTGACTCCAACTTCGAGGACACTCGTGGACACGTTAATGCAGGTGAGTAAAAGTATTCCAAATTCAAAAACTCTAGAACAGCCAAATGAAAGCTTAGCAAACAGAAATAGTGCAGGTAACAAGTCTGATTTAGCAGATACTTCCCTTAACAGTGCAGAAATAGACGATCTCAGTAGTGTATGTTCTGACGTAGAGTCATCTTCAGGGTCCGAAAGTGTGCATTCAGTACAGAGCTATGCAAGCGTAGTATCTAGGCCCCCTAAGGGCAAAAAGCAACACAGAAGTAAGTTAGGTACTGATGAACCCACCGCAGGGAAACCAAAAAAGGTAGAAAAGACATATCCACCTATTACTGTGAGACATAGGACAGATTTTGAAAACATCAGGAAGGCATGTAACGGTAATATGCATGGTAAGACTGTAAAACAAGGTTTTCAAATTTCAGCATGGAACGAGATAGCATACAATGACATAATCACATACATAGAGAATAATAAGATAGAACGTATACTCAGGACTAGACAACCAAAGCAAGTCAAGTTGGTGATCCGCGGACTGCCACTTGACATGCCGACACTAGAAATAGAAGACTATATCAACTTGTTACTGGAGACGACGGGGATACAGGTTTCTCAGATGTCTAGGAGAGTTTACTCAGACAAACAGGACAGGACGAAAGGCAGGGAAAAGGTTCCAATGCCTCTATTTCTCGTCAAGCTTCCGGACGCGACTCACAAAAACAAGCTACTAGGGACCAAGCAGCTCTGCTATTTAGCAGTTAAAGTAGAAGAGTATAGGCCCCCCCCAAACGAAGTTTTACAATGTCATCGCTGCCAGGAATTCTTTCACTCCGCAAGTGACTGCACTATCCAACCCCGGTGTGTTAAGTGTGGACAAGACCACTGGAGCAGGGAGTGTACGAAGCAGCGGAATGAGACCCCCACCTGTGCTAACTGCCGGGGTCCCCACCCCAGCAGCTATCGTGGGTGCGAGTCTTATAGAAGGGCCCTGGCCGCGAAAACTGGCGGCTTACGAGAGAGAGAGACAAAGGAACACAAGACCTTAACCAGAAACCCCACTAACAAATCCCCACCTACTGACCAAATCCAACCTTCAACCTCATCCAATCATAGTACCAATCTAACTCACCAACCACAGAAACCTCAAAGAGTACCTAGAAACAGACCTAACAGATTTAAGACCAGAACTTATCGTAGAGAGAATGACTCAGACACATCTGACTCAGAACTAGAAACAGACAAAAGTAAGAATCAAGAAAATGAAAATAGCAATGTAAATAAACAAGGCAATGTAGCTGATAATAAAGAAACCATAAACTCTCAAAATAATTACAAGACTGTCTACAGACTAACAAACATAGACATGGACTTAATAAATAGAAATAGCAGAGAAGAAATAGTACAATATTTGCAAGATTACATAAATGTATTACTAAACCGCGCAAAACAGATAGTTAGAGCCACGGATAAATTTGGTAGTGTTTAAACTAGATAACAGTAAAAATGGACGATAAACCCCAACATAAGCTAGGTAAATTTTAGTATCATTCATGGGACAACATACTAATAATAACAATAAACACCTTAGGATACTCGCGTGGAACGCCTGCAGTCTAAATAATAAAATAGATGAATTCTCGGAGTATTTGTTAGAAAACAACATAAGTATTGGCCTAGTTAGTGAGACAAACTTACAGCAAGATACAGTGGTAAAAATCCCGGGATTTACCATCCTTAGAACTGATAAACATTCAGTAGGAAATAACTTAGGCACACTAGTTGCAATCAGGAATAGCATGAAATACGAAGAACTAAAAATTCCAGCTCTAAACACAATAGAAGCAACGGGTATTAAAATATTCATACATAATAAGCCAATAAATATTATTTCGGTGTACAACTCCCCTTCAACCCAAATTAACACGGAAGATGTAAAAAAGCTAGCCAATACTGGTAAAAGCGTAATCTTAGCAGGAGACTGGAATAGCAAACATCCGCTCTTCTGCAGTACTAAAACAAACGATAATGGTAGAAGATTGTACGCGTTCTTACAAACCTCGCCGTTACAAGTCTTGTCGCAATACCAACCTACACATTATCCACCTAACGGTAACACACCAGATGTTCTAGACTATGCACTTTACAAAAATGTCAATTCTCAAATAGAAATTTACACCGTAAACGAGCTCGACTCAGACCATCAACCAATAATAATTACAGTCAAAAACAAACCGGATATTTCAATAGAAAAACCGCCATTAAACTACAAAAATGCGGATTGGAATAAGTACAAATCTATAATAGAAGCAGGCCTTCCAAACGAGTTCCAAATAACTAGGAGAGAAGAGATAGATGACGCAGTTACTGTTTTAACCACCATAATACAAAATGCAATAAAAGAAGCTATTCCTATAATTAATAATAAAAATAATAATAACAGACATAGAATTGACCTTCCAGACACAATCAGGGAAATGATAACTTTAAGAAACAACATACGAAGAACGCAACAACGAAACAGAGACCCCATTCTAAAATATCATATAAACAGACTTAGAAGGGTAATCCAAACAGAAATCAAAAACTATAAAGTATACAAATGGGACAAGAAAATTGAGAATTTAAACTTTAAAGATAATAGTATTTGGAAAATGACAAAAAACTTAACGCGACCGTACACCCCTATGCCTTCCCTTCACGGAGAAAATGGGCTAGTATACTCTCCAATCGATAAAGCAAATGCACTCGCGGATGCTCTCGAGAAAACTTTTCAACCAAACAACTTAGATGAAAACAGAAGACATGATGCAATAGTTTCAAGAACAGTTAACGACTTCCTCCACAGTAATCAAATAACATCTCCCAAAAAAGCAACAACAAAAGAAATAACGAATCTAATCAAGAAACTCAAGCCATTTAAAGCTGCAGGTCACGATGAAATTCAAAATATTTGCATTAAGAATCTCCCGGGAAAAGCGATATCATTTCTTGTAAATATAATAAATGCCATCATGAGACTAGCTCACTTTCCCCTAGAATGGAAGCTTGCAAAAGTCATAGCATTACCAAAGCCAGGCAAAGACAACAAATTTCCACAAAACTATAGACCAATAAGTTTACTCAACACCCTAGCTAAACTCACAGAATCAGTCATATTAGTAAGAATCATGAAATACCTTAAAAACCATGAAATAATCATAAATGAACAATTCGGCTTCCGATCCAAGCACTCAACCACACATCAACTTATACGAGTTATTGAAAACATTACAGAAAAATTTAACAAAAATCAGGGAACTGCGGCATTATTCTTAGACGTAGAAAAGGCCTTTGACCGTGTGTGGATCAAGGGACTTATCTACAAATTAATCACGCTGGGACTACCAGATGTTTATATCAGGTTATTAAGTTCTTACCTAACGAAACGGAAATTTTATGTGTCCGTTTCAAATACATCCTCCACCAACAGAAAAATACTAGCAGGAGTCCCCCAAGGATCCTTACTTGGACCAATCCTATTCAGTATATACATAAACGACATACCTAAATACCACAAAACAAACCTAGCATTATTTGCAGACGACACATGTATTTACGCGAACAGCTGGCAACCGAATCAAGCAGCAAAATATATACAGGAGCACATTCCAAGCCTGGAAGACTGGTTCACCAAATGGAAAATTAAAATCAACACCAATAAAAGCGAGGCAATCTATTTCACTAAACGTAGACGATCCCCCACTGTAAACATTGAAATCTTAGACCAACAGGTCCAATGGACCAACAAAGTAAAATACCTCGGTATAACTTTAGATTCCAAACTCTCATTTGAAGAACACACAAACAGACAAATTGCTAAAGCAACAGGTAGATTAAATGAATTAAAATGTCTACTCTGTAGCCAAAACCTAAGTAAAAAAGCCAAAGCAATCCTATACAAAATGTTAATCAGACCGATACTCATATACGCTGTACCAGCCTGGGGGCATGCTAGAAAAACAAACATCTACAACCTACAAAAATTCCAAAACAAAATCACCAAGTTAATAACAAATTGTCCGAGATACACACGATTAATACCGTTACAAAGGGAAATGAACATCTTACCTTTGAATGAAGAAATAACAAAACTCACAGCCCAGTTTTACAACAACATACACTACGCAGAAAACATACTAATAAAAGAGATAGGAAATTATGACATAGGACCATATGACAAACATAGACGACCCAAACAACTATTAACTTAACAACCGTTAACCTACCCACTGTTACAAATATCTAAAGGTTAGAAGCGTAAGGAGGATTGTGTGATTGTGTGTGTGCGCGGCGCGGGGCGACACTCGCGGACATAAAGTACGCGGGGGTCATACTGCGCAAAAAAAAAAAAAAAAAAAATAAAAATAAATAAATAAATAAAAAAAAAAAAATAAAAAAAAAAATAAAAAAATAAAAAAAAATAAAAATAAAAAAAAAAAAATAAAATAAAATAAAAAAAATATAATAAAAAAAAAAATAAAATAAAATAAAAAAAAATAAATAAAAAAAAACAAATAAAAAAAAATAATAATAATAAAAAATCTATGTGTATGTAAAATTGTGTGCGTGAATGTGTATATATAAGTATCAAAGTATAAGAGAGTGCAACAGTACGAATGCGTGTATATATGTACCTAGACTCAAGATATTAATAATGAATAAATAAATGAAATATAATAAAAATAAATAAATAAGTAAATAAAAAAGAAAATAATAATAACAAAGAAAGCAAAACATATCAAATAAAAATATATAAATATATATACACATATTTATAAAAATGATGACAAAGGACTACATAGATCCATGCCAAATGTATATAAAATATATTCCAAATGTATGTAATACGCTTCTAGCCATAACCACAAAAGCTAACAGATCACCTAGTCTCTTTACAGATGTAGCTCCAGGTCAACAAGAAGAAAAGGCGAGTACAAGGAACAAGACTGCGGCATTGCATGATCAAAAAATAACAGAAACCACACTAACAAAACACCTCCCCCTTTACAGACAACACAGATTTGTAATAACACTTAACAGATTTAAAGATAGGTTACAATTAAATAGATAAGTTATTAATTTACTACTACAGACATGTTTACATGGATTTTTTCCCACCCCTTCAAGTGTGGTTTTGCCATGTAAATAGACTACTGCATGTAACATGACCGTTTGGGGGTTTTTTCCTGGTTTCCAGGTTTTTTATCCCTCTATCAAATCTCAGAATGTGAAAAAACTTCTCGCGCTTTCCTATCTTCTTTTTCTTACCCTTCTTTCTTCCTATTTATACAACTCAGACTCGCGTGTAAATGTCTCGTAAAGATAGAAGCCGCGGAACACACCTACCGACACATGCTTTAGGTTTACTAACGCATGCAGGAGAAGCACGTAGATATAGGTTGGTGCTTCACTCACGGGGCGAGCTTTCTTGCTAAGGGGCCCTCTGTATTCTAGCTTTTCTGTTTCTGTTTCTGGAGGCCGCAATTTTTCCTCTCATCTTATTACGAAAGAATATTGAACAATGTCTGGTCGCGGCAAAGGTGGAAAAGTCAAGGGAAAGAGCAAGTCCCGCTCCAGCAGGGCTGGCCTTCAATTCCCAGTAGGCAGAATCCATCGTCTTTTGCGAAAGGGTAACTATGCCGAACGAGTTGGTGCTGGCGCTCCCGTGTATTTGGCTGCAGTCATGGAATACCTGGCAGCTGAAGTTCTTGAGTTGGCAGGCAACGCTGCTCGTGACAACAAGAAGACTAGGATTATTCCACGTCATCTGCAGTTAGCTATCCGTAACGACGAGGAATTAAACAAGTTGTTGTCTGGAGTTACAATCGCTCAGGGTGGTGTTTTGCCCAACATTCAAGCTGTACTTCTGCCCAAGAAAACTGAGAAGAAGGCATAAATGTAAGACCTATATCTCATACAAATCGGCCCTTATGAGGGCCACAAACCCCTTTATAGAGGAGATTTACGATTGAAATGAATTGTTTTCGATATACAGACTCATCAAAAGTGTCTGAGATAGTTGCTTAGTGTCATTCGAAATTCTCGCTGCTATTCGATTAATTAGTATGTGTAGTCGTCGATCGTAATTGAAGCCCATAGGAAGTCACACTATCTTTAGAATACTCCAAACAGCGATGTGCTTAGTTCCCACTACATTATTAATTATAAGATCATTACCTTTTGTATTGTCGCTAGCTACATTTTTTTGATATTTGCGTACATCGGGCTCATATTACCCAGAGGACAGGACAGTCGAGCCCAGATTCTCAGCAATGGAAGAAAACCTCATACCACATATTCTCATGTACTTCATGCTAGACAAAGGAATTTCCAACATTCTTAAAGCACTCATGTTTCTCTCTTGCGTTGGCTTGGCTGAAATTACTCTGTTCAATATGTTCTCGACATTTATTATTGTTCATTACTATGCCCCAATGACATCATGAACAGAGCGGATCAAAAAACTTTCCTAAATTTCTTTTGCAACATAGTAATGACATTAAATGCACACTTAAGTACGATTTATTCTTTGCAAGGTCGATATTCATATTTGTGTGATATGTGTTATATGTATATGGTTTGTAATACGCAACTACTCTTATTCTCTGATCTCAGAACTCATTTGCTACTGTGCCCAACGAGCGAGCCTAGGTTTCTTGTAACTACTGCCTTTCTTTAGTAAATAATGTGAAGTATACAATGCATTAACCTACATCTCATATTTGTATTACTCTTTATTTTACTAACCCGCTACGAAGTGTCATTAATTTACATGTAAATCACAATAGACACTACCGCAAAAGAAAAAAATCGAACCCAAGACCACGTAAACAAGATAAAGGACAAGATTCAGGTTTCTAACGCATTATTCGCCCCTCACAGCACAGTATAGAAGTTGTATAAGCCTCTATACGTACATCCTACTGTCAGAACAGAAATTCCGACTTGCGTTTCGCATCTCTCATGCTCGCTACTTCCAACAAATCGCCAATTTCCAACCAGAACCCCTTCTCCAGCATTAATACTGCTACATATGAATACGTATACATGAACGTACATAATGTAAAAAAAAACGTATGATTTTCTCAAATTAATCTCTCTACGTCTGTAATTTTGTGTGCATCAAAAGGCTTTAATGTAGTTACACGAATTCTTATAATCTAACAGAAAATCGCACAAAGTAAATCTTTCCCTTTATATAAATTTGTTGGCTCTGAAAAGAGCCGTTTATGCCAATTTTATATCCAAAATAGGAGGAACCCCAACTTAACCTCCGAAACCGTACAGGGTTCTTCCTTGCCTCTTCAAGGCATACACAACATCCATAGCTGTCACTGTCTTCCTCTTGGCGTGTTCTGTGTATGTAACAGCATCTCTGATTACGTTCTCCAGGAATACTTTCAATACTCCTCGGGTCTCTTCATAAATGAGACCAGAGATACGCTTCACACCACCACGGCGAGCAAGACGCCTAATAGCGGGTTTGGTGATACCCTGGATGTTGTCACGAAGAACTTTACGGTGGCGCTTGGCACCTCCTTTGCCAAGACCCTTGCCTCCTTTTCCACGTCCTGTCATTTCGATATGTTACTGCTTCGCTCACCACACACGAGAAATACAAGCCCAAGCAGCCCAAGACTCGTGGTTTTGTTCCTTCGATCATGCAGGGAAAGCACGGAGGAAAAACACAAAACGTGTCTAAGCCAATGAGAACTGTCCTTTTCGACTGACTTTATCCAATGAGAAATAGCTTGATTTAACGGTTTTGCTCTTTATATAACTTGACTTCATTCAGCGCGCAATTATTTGAAACAAGTCGTGACAGTTGCAATGGCACGTACCAAGCAGACAGCTAGGAAATCTACTGGAGGCAAAGCTCCTCGAAAGCAGCTTGCCACCAAAGCTGCAAGAAAGAGTGCTCCAGCTACCGGTGGAGTGAAAAAGCCCCATCGTTACAGGCCTGGTACTGTGGCTCTCCGAGAAATTCGTCGTTACCAGAAGAGCACTGAATTGCTCATCCGCAAGCTGCCCTTCCAACGACTCGTCCGAGAAATTGCACAAGATTTCAAGACAGATCTTCGCTTCCAAAGCTCAGCTGTCATGGCTTTACAGGAGGCAAGTGAAGCTTACCTTGTAGGGCTTTTCGAAGACACCAACTTGTGTGCTATTCACGCAAAGAGAGTCACAATCATGCCTAAGGACATTCAGCTTGCTCGCCGCATCCGTGGGGAACGTGCTTAAGTTTGAAGTTCTGGCACTGAGTTCAAAAACGGTCCTTTTTAGGACCAATACACTACTTAGAGATGCTGTTATCCTAACAAGGATCTTGTCCATACTTGTTATCTTTTTTTTTTAAATTCTCACGCCGTATGTTGCATAGTTAATACATCTACCTTCGTTTTCCTCTCGTTTCGTATATCATCCTATCTTTCAAGTATATTCTTTAGTTTTCCCCTATGTTTACCGATTGATTATCTTCGTTTTATGTGGTCAAGGATTCGATTTTGCCATATGTTGCATAAGTTAACTTCGATTCAACCACTGTTTGCCCTTCTCAACGTTATTAATCTCATAGAACTCGCAGGCGAAATATGTACTTCTTCCAAGGTAGCAAAAGTAATATTTTCTCAGAGGTCGCTGCTGTTGAATGCAAACGTTAAACTAAACTTTCTTTAAGTGTCTGTTTGTACTTAACATCAGTTCAATTGTACACCTACATTTCTGCTGGTGTTACTATTTTTCTTTATAGCAATATTACGAATTATAAGACGGTATCCGTGGTTATTAGCGTGTTCCCTTTTCCTAACACTTTCTCATTACACCAGTATTTCCATCATTCATTAGGCGTAATCACCCGTCTCCTTTATCATAAAAATCATAATAGTACGACGTTAAATTGAAACAGTCTACTTCACTTTCACGAGTTGTAATAAGTTCGAACATTTCTTTCACCCCAGCCTTGAAAAGAGTTGATTTTAGTTTAGTGTCCCTTTCAGCAGCAAGGCTGTTTCAAACGTGGACCTACTTATTAACGTGCAATGCGAAACATTTGAGCTCCCACCGAGAATCGAACCCAGTCAGCCTGCAAAAGTTTTTCTAACAAATGCATTAAGTGCGTTTTCTGTACTGTTTCGCTACTTGAAGATAGGAACAAGGAAAAAGTAAGTGATCACAAATTGACATTACGTAATGTGTTCCCCATTTTTTTTCGAGTACACCATTCTTGACACCCGTGAAAGCTTTCTTTCCCCACCCTCAATTCCCCTCTGTTATAAAGCACTTACATCAAGAAGTGCTTCGGTTAAAAAGAAAACTCAAAGTCCCTTGCGTGTATACTATACATTGCTATGAATGAACATGTGATAATGATAGGAAAAGCACAATTTTACTCTTCTCAAAGTATTTGATGGCTCTAAAAAGAGCCGTTTTAAAATGTCAGATGATTTACTGACACATTTACTTCTTCTTTGGTGCAGCCTTCTTAGCACTTTTCGGTTTTGCTGTAGCCTTCTTTGGCTTCGGGGCCTTTGGCTTCTTGGGAGTTTTTGCCTTCTTCACTTTAGATGGTGATTTCTTAGGTTTGGGAGCAGCAGCCTTTTTCTTTTCACCAGTCTTCTTGGGACGTTTAGCTGCTGGCTTTTTCGCAGGCTTCTTCTCCTTTGATGCTGATCGTTTCGCCTTGGTTGAAGATCCACCTTCAGGCTTCTCCTTCAGCGATGAAGCACTAAGCTTAAACGATCCAGATGCACCTTTTCCCTTGGTCTGAACCAAAGACCCAGAAGCAACTGCACTTCTCAAGTATTTCTTGATAAATGGAGCAAGCTTCTCGGCATCCACTTTGTAGTTCTGAGAGATGTATTTCTTAATAGCTTGCAGTGAACTTCCTCCCCTTTCCTTCAAATTCTTGATGGCGTTGTTCACCATTTCTGATGTTCTTGGATGAGAAGGTGTTGTTTTTGGTTTCTTAGGCTTTGCAGACTTCTTAGGAGAAGCCTGTGCCGGGGCTGCAGGTGCTGATGCCGTATCTGCCATTGCTTTCTGCAATAAACTCAACGATACTGAAGAATGAAATTTTCGCTGGCAGGCAGCGTTGAGTTTGGTTACGGAGCGCGGACCGGATAGAAAGCACTTGCTGAGGCGGGCTGAGGTAAACAGAAGTTCGTAGTTGCCACAACGATAAGTGTGTTTCCTTCTATTTTGATAAACGATTTTTTTCAGGTATTCAATGAATGCACCAGATCCTATTCTTCCTTACTGGCTAGAAGAAACTTTATTCCACATAACTCAAAAGGCATTTGTTTTTATTCGCTTTTCTATTTTATGTTTCAGTCATTGCTAAGTCGGTCACACTACTTTTTCACCCTCCTTGTGCTTATAATTTTCATAATTTAACATGGAAATACTTATCAATAAATAATTATATTACCATGGTAATTAACTTCAATCCTTCCTGTGATTATACGCAAAGTACCATCTTCGTACTGCTTACTATAGTTCAATGAAGGGAATCTATAAAGTAACGCGTGTCGCACACATCTGCCTTGCAAACTCCCTGGCCTACTTCCAATGTATAGACTTTTATTTCAAATCCTGATTTAATTTCATAATTTTCTGTAGATTTTAACATTTTATTACCCAGCTTCTTAATACGAATGACAATCAAGCCTAAATATTTATTCCCTTTAACTTTATTTTTCTTTTTTATTTTGTGCCTTGTTTCATATTTGTTCTTACGTTAGCAATTAACGCACTTACCGTAGTTATGTATGAACAGGTTGTTTCTATATTTATTTTATTCCAAATAAATTAAATATATATACGGATTATTTTATGGTAGTTGATATTTTCTGTTGTTTCCTACGTGAATTGAGGAAACGCACGGACTTTCGCCTAATTCTTGTGCTACTTTCATATGTCTGTATCTGTCGAATGCTGTCGATCTGTCGAAATGTGTATTACTATCTGTCGATTCATCGAGTGAACTGAATTCGTTAACCATTTCACCAGGCGCGCATGCATTTTTTTTTTCTTCTAAGGGATCCAAGCTTCGGGGGGCAAGGTTCCAATACTACAAGCCACTATGTCTATATACTATTATTCTGCATTCGAAAACACGATAAATATTCCACTTACTTTTTCACAAAAACATGATACAGACAGAGTACAGATGAAGTGTAAGATCAGATTTATATTGATGATACATCAATATTTTCCCTGTTAATAACTACATTTAATGAGAAAGTCTGCAAATGTATGTTCACTTAGGAACTTTTGCGAGGAGTCCGCACCCGGTGGACACCCCGTGAGTACGCCTCTGCACTTGACTATACTTCGAATTATACTGCAAACAGTTGTATTTTAGTTTCCCCGTTTAGTTCATCGATATCATTAACACAAAGAAAATAGATGTTATAGATGCGTATTCTCAGTTCTCGCTTTATATCCGGACGTCTGCAAAAATCTACTCCTTTTCTTTCTTTCACGCATCCACCAAACTAACAATGATTTGTATTATAATATTTGCGCATAAAATGTATATCTCATACCTTCCATGTTCTCAAGTATTCATAGACAAAAACGGTTACTTTCTGCGAACAAATTGTCCAAACACAGTGCAAATGTCATCTATAGATTGTCCTGGTTCCGTCTGCGTGTACATAACAATGCGTCATAATCATACATTGCACATTAAGGATATCAATTAATCTTCCCAAATTCCTAGATATGCCTGGCAAAAGTTCCGCGTGTTGTAAGGATATTACATTTGTACTACCGACAAGGTGGTATCTTCCAACATTGAAGTTCAATAAACCCCAAATGTGTCGGATATAGTATTTGATTTCTTGTCTCATTGTTTGCGTCAGAGATGTCTTCTCAAGTTAGGATTTACGATACATACAGGATGAGTTGTATATATTGTTGCTGCCAGCTCTATATTAATCCCATATTTGTAAACGAATAAAAACAGTATTCTAATTATAACAATGTGCTCACAATTAATTTTATTCTTAATTGTTATACGTATTGTTGATTAAAAATGAAAATGTTGCTAAGTGAATTTTATTAATATTTTCTGTTGCGTGATATAGGAAGTGAGTGAAATATTGGAGGAATATAGTGTGCGTAGCAGATGATGTGCAGTGGCTTTGGATCGCCTGTGATAAGGTAAGGCATTTGCTATTTTAATTAACACATTTTATATACTGTAATCCTAATTATTTTTATGTGAATGTGCTTACTACTTGTGTATTCAGTGGGACCGATGTTTTAATATGTATGGTCAAGCAGTGTCGAGCCTGGTCAGTGTGTGGATAGGTGACCATTTTTTGTAAATCGATAACATTTAACTTTGTAAACACGGATGAAGTAGAAGTATATTTATTTTATTTTTTACCTCAAATATGTAGGACACTTCTCCTTTGTACATCAATTATTATTATTAGTTCAACTTGTTTACAAGTTAAATGAAAAGAATAGTCGTTATCGTGTGATGATTGTGCTCATTAGGCTAAAGAAGACTCGTGATAAGAAAGAAAAGAAGAACGGTGCTCAAGTTTCGTCACAGCATATTCTCAAAAATTTACAGGCAAAATTCAGTGTTCTGCATGAAAAGGCATATTTGTACGAAAAAAAAAAAAAATTCTGCAGACGACAGAATTAAATAAAGTAATACACATGTATTTTAGAGTTACTGGTGTAAAATCATTACAAGTGCTTTGCCAGGTGGCCAATAAAAAGCACGAATACTATTTAAGGGAGCCAAAACAGGAGAAAGCTGGGGGCCTGAGCGATAGCAAGAATGTGCGTCCAAAGTGAACAGGAGCGAAGGCGACGCGGGTATACGTATAAGCAAGGGTAGTGGAAACCAGTTAGTTTTCGAGTTTCAATAGCACTTGTCATGCATCCATACTAGTAGCGCCCCGCTTGTAAACATTAAGTACACTATGCAAGAATACACCGCCGGTGGAAAATAGTACCTAATACAGTTATCTTTCATATATACTGACTTATTTTACAGTAGTAACCCAACACTAGTAAACGTAAAATAAAAGTGTATAACTTTATATTTAATTCTATCGCCTGGCTTAGTTTTTCACCTGTAAGATGTACTTATTTAGAGCAAGTTTCTTAACTAGCAAATTAAACCGAGAACCACAGCAACCATATATATATTCTTATGATGTACTTTTCTTTGAGTGGTGTTCTCTGTCTATTCAATAACATTTTCTCAGTTTAATGCTAGCAAAAAACAAAACAAAATCAAAGTGTTTCTATATAAATTTAGTTCACCGTGTTGTAATATCACATGGAATTGAAAAACGAATAGTCGAACCTCTGCTATCTCGATCAAACTTCTCAGGATGATATACTGACTTACCGCAGAAGTTCGACTGAATACGTTTCTCAGTTCCATGGGAGAACCTGGAGAAGCAAAAGCCTGCGCAACGGAAAATACTAAATAAACTTGTAGAGCAGGTCAAGATGTATCATCATGCCAAGTTTCATTCAGATCAGAGAAGTTTGGCTGCAGCCATTTTCATTACAAAGCACAAAATGGATGGTCCCTAACCTCGAGAATCTTCACAATTGTCGACGAGTTGAACTGCACTCATCTGATCAAAATCAAACTTAAAATGGCAGTTCACTTTCAACTGTTAAATAATATGATATGCAGGCTTCTGCTTTCCTAGTTACAGTCTATCCACTGTGGTATGCATATTAGTAGAAATGTGAGAGTGCATATTTATTAAAGATTTGCTTCAAAAAGCGATGAAAGACATAGGCATTCCCGCGGGCGGTGATAACAAGATGCCGGAAAACGAACAAGCAGAAAGAATATGGGCTGAAGAAGTGTAAACGACGACGCGGCGGCCCGTAAAGGTGTTGCCGTCCTATTAAATGAATAATATCAAAAGAAAGAAAAAAAAAGTAAAAAATTTCGCGCTCGTAATCAAGACAGAAAGCAACTAAAGGAAATCTTTGTTTTACGTCCCACGTTATGCCGCTTAGGCTAAAAGAGGCGCTGATTATGAGAAATGATTGAAATGGTGGTGGAATGAAGAAAGTGGGAGGAAACGGGAGAACCCCGCGGTAACCCACCGCACATAGTTTTTGTCCACCATAAAGTTAACTTGGCGGGGGCTCAAGACAGAAAGACGGTTGGAAAAACAAATAAACGATGTTCCATCCCGTAAAAATGTTGGCGACCTATGAAATCAATATTTTTTCTTAAAGAAAAAAAAAAGAATTAAAAAGAGAAAAAAAGGTCAAAATTTCGCGCTCGCTTCGCTCGCGATCAGCAGAGAAAAGAGGACGTGACGCACCCCTAAAAGTGTTGGCGACCGATTGAATAAATATTGTGGGTAAAAAAAAAAAAAAAAAAGTCAAAAATTTCGCGCTCGCTTCGCTCGCGATCAGCACAGAAAGAAGGACGTGACGCGCCCCTAAAGGTGTTGGCAACCGATTCAATACATATTGTCGGTAAAAAAAAAAAAAAAAAAAAACGCTCGCTTCGCTCGCGATCGACATGAAAAAGGCAACGACGTGACGCCCCGTAAAATTGTCGGCGACCTATTCAATCAATATATTCGGTTGAAAAACAAAGTCAAAAGTTTCCCCAATCGCTTCCCTGCCGATCGACATAAAAAAAAAGGCAACCCCTTCACCTCTCCTTATGCATTCATCAGTAAACATACAACCATAGATCACAATACCACTCACATCACCTATCAGTTCTCCACGTCCATCAAGATCCAATCATCGCCCTGGCCCTTTATGATGATACACAACATTACATGTTATTGTGTGCATTGCCCCGCGTTACAATACATGACCAAAAAAAAAAGAGAAAAAGAGCTGCACTGCCTTCAGTGTAGACATGTTCGTATTCGTAGAAAATGATTTTAGGTACACGATAGTACAGTAATCTATCTTCACATGCTTCAGATGTGAACGATACCTACACATGAAGAGGGCTCCCGAGGTTTCCTTTTCCAATAGGATGGAGCTCCACCACACTTGCAGAATGACGAGAAGTTATGTTAATAAATATATCCCAGAGTGTTTCGTAACTCGCCCTTGGTCCTAATGATGAAGCGTTCTTCAGATGGCCCCGATGTCTCCACACATGATACTATGCGACTTCTTTTCACGAGGCTCTCAAAGATCACGTTTGTGTCCTAACATTCTCTGCAGATATGACACAGCTGCGATAGCGGATCACAGAAGCCTTTCCTCTCCTTACAAGAGACGTGTTCATTCGAGCATGGGAGTAATTCGACTATCGATCAAATATCTCCCGTGTCACGATAGTAGTCACTTTCAATTCTTCTAACGAAGGTAAGAAAAAATGCTATACAAACTTCCTTTCGGTATATAAAGGATTAGGGGCCCAGAGAATATTTTCTTTCAAGAGGATACATTCTTTTTCGAACACCCTGTATATAGATCCTCTAATTATAACTGCAAACAAAATGTTGATTTTGCAATTGCTTCCATGAGAGAAAATTCTGTGCACTTTCTTTCTGAAGGGCCGGGCCTAAACGTTTTCCTTAATCATTAAATTTAGTAGTTATCTACAATTACATAGTTTTCCATTGTTCTCAAAATAAAGATTTTTCTCTATGAATTGTTGAATGTTGCTAGGGATATTGAAGTAATTCTTTTTAGTGTTTTTTTCTTTACAATAATGTACTGAACGCCTGCATTAAGGAAGTTCGTGTGTCCATCTTGCAAAATGTTTCGTCTTTTTTCATGCCCACTAAGATAAATATTCATTTTGCTCTTTTCTCCGTATGCAAACCACATTTCTTAAAGGCAACATTTTCATACAAATGTAGTACTAAAAACTTCTAATTGGCAACATCTGGGCTGCGAAGAGGAAAAAGAAAGAAATCTCGTACGTATTCGCGCGCAATTCGGAATTAGCCAATGAAAAGCACAAAAGCGGCCACCATCTCTCTCTCTTTCTTATTAACGGTTTTGTACTTTCTGCAGTTCTATCAGTGCTGCTAACCTCTTACTATATCATTGAATATGTATGTTTATATATATATATATATATATATATATATATATATATATATATATATATATATATATATATATATATATATATATATATATATATTTTACAAAAAATCATACTACTACGGAATAATATTAAATGCCTGTAAACCCTCATTTCTGTTTGCACTTTCTGTTACACTACCTTCCCCGAACTTCTTTCAAGTTATTAAGTGCAGAACGGGGAGTTATACATATTTACTTGCGCTTTCACAATATCTGCACATTGTGTAATAATAGGAGACGTATAAAATAAAACTATATACTAATACGTATATATATATATATATATATATATATATATATATATATACAGTACACATTCCACTATCCGAGGCTTTCCTTTTCTTTTCTTGCTGACGATAAATTACGCTCTTAGAAATGTTGTCTGAAAACAATAAGAATATGTGCAAAAAATACAATCAGAGGTAGAGGTCTTTAACAGGAACTAAGCAAGGGAGTTGAAAAATTTTTTATGCATGTAAAAAATATAGACATGAACCAACTTGTGAAATAAAAAGACCAGAAAACTACTCTTTCTAAATTATGTGTAAACTTTTTACCGAAAACGAAAGTTGCACGAAAGACTTTTTGTCCCTTTTTTGGCCTCCGGTGCTTGGGGTCCCTGGTTCAATCCCAGCTCGTGCCGTGTGAACTTTGTCGTGCATAAAGACCGTGCTCATGGGTTTTCTCGGGTTTCTCCCGTTTCCTCCCACTTTCTTCATTCAGTACTCATCATCACCGTCTCCTTTAGCGTAACCGGTATAAGTATGCGACGTAAATCTAAAGATTTCATTTCATTTCCCTTTTCTGCTCATACTGCTGATTATGCGCGATTATGCCAACATCCAACTCCGCGGATAATCGTGCGATTACTGTATATACAACTAATACAGATACGTAATTACATTATCAGTTACAGTATCGGTTTTTATTTACTAATTTGCCTCACTTTATTTGCATCCCTGCAGTAAATAATTCTTATCGATAATAGTTAAAATGTATATTACATTTTAGTGCTTCACGACTGAATGATCATCTGCCTTACGTTATCTCGCAGCTGAAGAGGATGCTACACTGAAAACTACCTTGCGTTATAAAGGGTAAGTGAAACATATCTTAAAAATATCTTTCATACATTTCATTGTGTACATTAAAGAATGTAAGTTTGCCTTTTTCCTGTAATCAATACTTAATAAAGGATTTATTTTTATTTATTTATATACAATTTCATACGTGGTTCGTGATAGTAAACTCGATAGGACATAGTGGCACTATGAACATCCGAATCACTCATCATTCGAACATTCAAATATTTATTCGAATATTAGTATATTCCAAGTAATGTTAACGACGTTAATATGCTTGCCTTTATAGTTAATAATGTCAATTCTTACTTAAAACATACTTCCTTAACAGGACATTGAAGAAAAGGTAGTTGCCAACGGCCATACCATGCTGAATATACCGGTTCTCGTCCGATCACCGAAGTCAAGCAGCATCGGGCCTGGTCAGTACTTGGATGGGTGACCGCCTGGGAACACCAGGTGCTGTTGGCATCTCTTTTTCAAATTTCATTATCCTTCAAGTACGAAAATACTAGAAACATTAATTTTATAGTACTTTCAAGAGATAATTTATCAACATTATTTCATAGCGATTAATCGATATTCTAAGCGTTATACCCACTATTTCTTACACTAACAGCCTGTTTATTTGCACGGCACATTAAAATAACCTGATTTCCGATCCGTGTGCACCTACTACTATACTTAACACGGAATGTATTACCACTTTTTAAAAGTAAATTATTATGACTAAGTGTAGATCTCCGGCGAGTAAATGCCTTTCGTATACAAGCACGACACATCTCCGCTATGTGCTTTACTTTTTTACTAACAGCATATAGAAATTGGATTTCAAGGTGTTTCTACATAACAGAATGAAGCAAATTTCGTGATTTAACTCTTTCGAATAATGTGTTGGTCCTGACAAGGACCGTTTGAAATGAAAAATCTTGAAGAAGATTTTTACTTAGAGCTTGTGTACTTGGTAACAGCCTTCGTACCCTCACTTACAGCGTGCTTGGCAAGTTCACCAGGCAAAAGAAGGCGCACAGCTGTTTGGATTTCCCGGCTGGTGATAGTTGACCGCTTATTGTAATGGGCCAAACGAGAAGCTTCAGCAGCAATACGCTCGAAGATGTCATTAACAAAGCTGTTCATGATACTCATAGCTTTGCTAGATATGCCAGTGTCAGGATGCACTTGCTTCAAAACTTTGTAGATGTAAATGGCATAGCTCTCCTTCCTCCTCCTCTTCTTCTTCTTATCTCCCTTGGAGATATTCTTTTGGGCTTTACCAGCCTTCTTTGCAGCCTTTCCGCTAGTTTTTGGTGGCATGATGACTCACTCGTTCAGCAAAATTAGATGTGTCCGCCGATTTATCGACTTCATTTAAATTACAGTACGTGTTTCAATTCGCGCCAACTGCCTTGCTTTTCATTTGATGCACTCGGGTGCACGCTTGAAGTAGTAACAAGGTCCTGACAACATTCAAAATATTTGTATCAAAAACCTCTCACCAAAAGGAATTTCCTTTTTAGTCAAAATCATAAATCACGACACGCAAAAAACGTGCTGTTCGTCTTCGAGACGGCACTGGCAGCTATCATACTTACGAACGGGTAATTCCTGAAGATCCCCGAGAACTTGACACACGAGACATTATAGGCAGAGAAACGGCATGCGGCTGGTGCTCAGGCCCGCACTTACAATCCCACCATAGGGACCTCTATGGGGAACCTACTCCCTCATCGCAGCCCGTCTCCTCTTCTCCCTCGGTACAGCAGACTTCGCCAGACTACAACAAAATGGCCCTCCAAATGATCCAATCAGTGACTCAGAGACAGTCCACCGCTTTTACTTCAGCACGTCATTCATCTTCAGAAGCACATAACAACGAGTTTCAGCTACCCAAGAGAACTTGTAAACCATCTACCGAACCTGTTACACCAATTCCTACCTCCAACACATTTGCGGCCCTTGCTGGAGCTGAGAACACTCCCGAACCGATGGATGCCACTGGCGAATCTTCCAAGACCTGGCTATACATCTACAACTGTCCGTACTCTCGGGGCTACGACCTCATAGCTAAGATGCAAAAACAATGTAAAGAAACGCCCACCTTTCGTTTCATGAAAGGTTTTCTCAAGATCAAATGCACTCTTCAAGAAGACTTCCAAGCTATCCAAGATTTCTGCTCTGCTGAAAACCTTGAGTACGCCACAGAAATACAAAAGAAGAAAGATGTCATTAAAGCAGTGATTCGCCACTTACCTCTAGACACGGCTGTGGATGCCATAATTTCCGAGCTGAAGGAAAAAGGCTATCCAGTCCTTTCCATCATTCAACTGTCCAAGCGGAACGCTCACGAACCGTCGGGGAAAACTTTGTTCCCCCTTTTTCTAGTGATAATGAGGAAAACACTCAGGGCCAACTCCTTTTTTAAAGAAGATCTCCTCCTCCATATGAAGATTAAAGTAGAGCCATATCAATCCAAAGCCTATCTACAGTGCTACAAATGCCAGCGTTTTGGCCATGGCCAAAGCACATGCCAAGCGCAACCAAGATGTGTCAAGTGCGCCGGTAACCACTGGACTTTTGCTTGTGAAAAAAGGGACACATTAACGTCTGCTAAATGCGTCAATTGCACGGGAGATCACCCCGCCAACTACTCAGGATGCCCTAAAATTCAACGCCTTCTCCAGGGGAAAAACAGTAAGACCCCTGCATCTGAAACGACGGACACTTCCACGACCCCATCAACCATGAAGCCAACCAAGACTTTTTCCAGTACAGACGACCGGACCTCCTGGCCTCCTCTTCCGAAGAAAGATACACCTCCTTCAGCACCAGAAGACACTGCCGCAACCTCCTTCAAAGATTTTCTTCAAATATTGAAGGACTTTGAACTATTCAGACTACTCCCTCTCCTCAAGAAGTATACGCCGAAATTGAAAGAAGAAAAAGACATGTTCAACAAGCTGTCAATCTTCATTGACATGCTTAGTGAATTCTTTAATTAACCACGACCTTTCCATACATACAGGACCACACCCTTATGAGGGCCACTCCAGGCTGCCTCATTGGTCATCGCCGCTGCCAATCAGGACTCTTCCAAGCTTCCAGTGCTAATACTCTCTCATCAGCAACGACCAGACTCACAGCTCCCCAGGCACTATACAGGACTTCTACCAGACTCCACATTCCCTGGCGATCAGCGACAGTGGCTGATTTGGTCATCACTTCACATGCCGTTACTTCAAATGGATTATCATCTCATATAAGAGGCAGGGGCTTCTAGCCCGGTACTCACACTCGACCAACTTGTCATGTTAACCTGTGGACCTGTGGACCTGTGGAGGCCGCAATTTTTCCTCTCATCTTATTACGAAAGAATATTGAACAATGTCTGGTCGCGGCAAAGGTGGAAAAGTCAAGGGAAAGAGCAAGTCCCGCTCCAGCAGGGCTGGCCTTCAATTCCCAGTAGGCAGAATCCATCGTCTTTTGCGAAAGGGTAACTATGCCGAACGAGTTGGTGCTGGCGCTCCCGTGTATTTGGCTGCAGTCATGGAATACCTGGCAGCTGAAGTTCTTGAGTTGGCAGGCAACGCTGCTCGTGACAACAAGAAGACTAGGATTATTCCACGTCATCTGCAGTTAGCTATCCGTAACGACGAGGAATTAAACAAGTTGTTGTCTGGAGTTACAATCGCTCAGGGTGGTGTTTTGCCCAACATTCAAGCTGTACTTCTGCCCAAGAAAACTGAGAAGAAGGCATAAATGTAAGACCTATATCTCATACAAATCGGCCCTTATGAGGGCCACAAACCCCTTTATAGAGGAGATTTACGATTGAAATGAATTGTTTTCGATATACAGACTCATCAAAAGTGTCTGAGATAGTTGCTTAGTGTCATTCGAAATTCTCGCTGCTATTCGATTAATTAGTATGTGTAGTCGTCGATCGTAATTGAAGCCCATAGGAAGTCACACTATCTTTAGAATACTCCAAACAGCGATGTGCTTAGTTCCCACTACATTATTAATTATAAGATCATTACCTTTTGTATTGTCGCTAGCTACATTTTTTTGATATTTGCGTACATCGGGCTCATATTACCCAGAGGACAGGACAGTCGAGCCCAGATTCTCAGCAATGGAAGAAAACCTCATACCACATATTCTCATGTACTTCATGCTAGACAAAGGAATTTCCAACATTCTTAAAGCACTCATGTTTCTCTCTTGCGTTGGCTTGGCTGAAATTACTCTGTTCAATATGTTCTCGACATTTATTATTGTTCATTACTATGCCCCAATGACATCATGAACAGAGCGGATCAAAAAACTTTCCTAAATTTCTTTTGCAACATAGTAATGACATTAAATGCACACTTAAGTACGATTTATTCTTTGCAAGGTCGATATTCATATTTGTGTGATATGTGTTATATGTATATGGTTTGTAATACGCAACTACTCTTATTCTCTGATCTCAGAACTCATTTGCTACTGTGCCCAACGAGCGAGCCTAGGTTTCTTGTAACTACTGCCTTTCTTTAGTAAATAATGTGAAGTATACAATGCATTAACCTACATCTCATATTTGTATTACTCTTTATTTTACTAACCCGCTACGAAGTGTCATTAATTTACATGTAAATCACAATAGACACTACCGCAAAAGAAAAAAATCGAACCCAAGACCACGTAAACAAGATAAAGGACAAGATTCAGGTTTCTAACGCATTATTCGCCCCTCACAGCACAGTATAGAAGTTGTATAAGCCTCTATACGTACATCCTACTGTCAGAACAGAAATTCCGACTTGCGTTTCGCATCTCTCATGCTCGCTACTTCCAACAAATCGCCAATTTCCAACCAGAACCCCTTCTCCAGCATTAATACTGCTACATATGAATACGTATACATGAACGTACATAATGTAAAAAAAAACGTATGATTTTCTCAAATTAATCTCTCTACGTCTGTAATTTTGTGTGCATCAAAAGGCTTTAATGTAGTTACACGAATTCTTATAATCTAACAGAAAATCGCACAAAGTAAATCTTTCCCTTTATATAAATTTGTTGGCTCTGAAAAGAGCCGTTTATGCCAATTTTATATCCAAAATAGGAGGAACCCCAACTTAACCTCCGAAACCGTACAGGGTTCTTCCTTGCCTCTTCAAGGCATACACAACATCCATAGCTGTCACTGTCTTCCTCTTGGCGTGTTCTGTGTATGTAACAGCATCTCTGATTACGTTCTCCAGGAATACTTTCAATACTCCTCGGGTCTCTTCATAAATGAGACCAGAGATACGCTTCACACCACCACGGCGAGCAAGACGCCTAATAGCGGGTTTGGTGATACCCTGGATGTTGTCACGAAGAACTTTACGGTGGCGCTTGGCACCTCCTTTGCCAAGACCCTTGCCTCCTTTTCCACGTCCTGTCATTTCGATATGTTACTGCTTCGCTCACCACACACGAGAAATACAAGCCCAAGCAGCCCAAGACTCGTGGTTTTGTTCCTTCGATCATGCAGGGAAAGCACGGAGGAAAAACACAAAACGTGTCTAAGCCAATGAGAACTGTCCTTTTCGACTGACTTTATCCAATGAGAAATAGCTTGATTTAACGGTTTTGCTCTTTATATAACTTGACTTCATTCAGCGCGCAATTATTTGAAACAAGTCGTGACAGTTGCAATGGCACGTACCAAGCAGACAGCTAGGAAATCTACTGGAGGCAAAGCTCCTCGAAAGCAGCTTGCCACCAAAGCTGCAAGAAAGAGTGCTCCAGCTACCGGTGGAGTGAAAAAGCCCCATCGTTACAGGCCTGGTACTGTGGCTCTCCGAGAAATTCGTCGTTACCAGAAGAGCACTGAATTGCTCATCCGCAAGCTGCCCTTCCAACGACTCGTCCGAGAAATTGCACAAGATTTCAAGACAGATCTTCGCTTCCAAAGCTCAGCTGTCATGGCTTTACAGGAGGCAAGTGAAGCTTACCTTGTAGGGCTTTTCGAAGACACCAACTTGTGTGCTATTCACGCAAAGAGAGTCACAATCATGCCTAAGGACATTCAGCTTGCTCGCCGCATCCGTGGGGAACGTGCTTAAGTTTGAAGTTCTGGCACTGAGTTCAAAAACGGTCCTTTTTAGGACCAATACACTACTTAGAGATGCTGTTATCCTAACAAGGATCTTGTCCATACTTGTTATCTTTTTTTTTTAAATTCTCACGCCGTATGTTGCATAGTTAATACATCTACCTTCGTTTTCCTCTCGTTTCGTATATCATCCTATCTTTCAAGTATATTCTTTAGTTTTCCCCTATGTTTACCGATTGATTATCTTCGTTTTATGTGGTCAAGGATTCGATTTTGCCATATGTTGCATAAGTTAACTTCGATTCAACCACTGTTTGCCCTTCTCAACGTTATTAATCTCATAGAACTCGCAGGCGAAATATGTACTTCTTCCAAGGTAGCAAAAGTAATATTTTCTCAGAGGTCGCTGCTGTTGAATGCAAACGTTAAACTAAACTTTCTTTAAGTGTCTGTTTGTACTTAACATCAGTTCAATTGTACACCTACATTTCTGCTGGTGTTACTATTTTTCTTTATAGCAATATTACGAATTATAAGACGGTATCCGTGGTTATTAGCGTGTTCCCTTTTCCTAACACTTTCTCATTACACCAGTATTTCCATCATTCATTAGGCGTAATCACCCGTCTCCTTTATCATAAAAATCATAATAGTACGACGTTAAATTGAAACAGTCTACTTCACTTTCACGAGTTGTAATAAGTTCGAACATTTCTTTCACCCCAGCCTTGAAAAGAGTTGATTTTAGTTTAGTGTCCCTTTCAGCAGCAAGGCTGTTTCAAACGTGGACCTACTTATTAACGTGCAATGCGAAACATTTGAGCTCCCACCGAGAATCGAACCCAGTCAGCCTGCAAAAGTTTTTCTAACAAATGCATTAAGTGCGTTTTCTGTACTGTTTCGCTACTTGAAGATAGGAACAAGGAAAAAGTAAGTGATCACAAATTGACATTACGTAATGTGTTCCCCATTTTTTTTCGAGTACACCATTCTTGACACCCGTGAAAGCTTTCTTTCCCCACCCTCAATTCCCCTCTGTTATAAAGCACTTACATCAAGAAGTGCTTCGGTTAAAAAGAAAACTCAAAGTCCCTTGCGTGTATACTATACATTGCTATGAATGAACATGTGATAATGATAGGAAAAGCACAATTTTACTCTTCTCAAAGTATTTGATGGCTCTAAAAAGAGCCGTTTTAAAATGTCAGATGATTTACTGACACATTTACTTCTTCTTTGGTGCAGCCTTCTTAGCACTTTTCGGTTTTGCTGTAGCCTTCTTTGGCTTCGGGGCCTTTGGCTTCTTGGGAGTTTTTGCCTTCTTCACTTTAGATGGTGATTTCTTAGGTTTGGGAGCAGCAGCCTTTTTCTTTTCACCAGTCTTCTTGGGACGTTTAGCTGCTGGCTTTTTCGCAGGCTTCTTCTCCTTTGATGCTGATCGTTTCGCCTTGGTTGAAGATCCACCTTCAGGCTTCTCCTTCAGCGATGAAGCACTAAGCTTAAACGATCCAGATGCACCTTTTCCCTTGGTCTGAACCAAAGACCCAGAAGCAACTGCACTTCTCAAGTATTTCTTGATAAATGGAGCAAGCTTCTCGGCATCCACTTTGTAGTTCTGAGAGATGTATTTCTTAATAGCTTGCAGTGAACTTCCTCCCCTTTCCTTCAAATTCTTGATGGCGTTGTTCACCATTTCTGATGTTCTTGGATGAGAAGGTGTTGTTTTTGGTTTCTTAGGCTTTGCAGACTTCTTAGGAGAAGCCTGTGCCGGGGCTGCAGGTGCTGATGCCGTATCTGCCATTGCTTTCTGCAATAAACTCAACGATACTGAAGAATGAAATTTTCGCTGGCAGGCAGCGTTGAGTTTGGTTACGGAGCGCGGACCGGATAGAAAGCACTTGCTGAGGCGGGCTGAGGTAAACAGAAGTTCGTAGTTGCCACAACGATAAGTGTGTTTCCTTCTATTTTGATAAACGATTTTTTTCAGGTATTCAATGAATGCACCAGATCCTATTCTTCCTTACTGGCTAGAAGAAACTTTATTCCACATAACTCAAAAGGCATTTGTTTTTATTCGCTTTTCTATTTTATGTTTCAGTCATTGCTAAGTCGGTCACACTACTTTTTCACCCTCCTTGTGCTTATAATTTTCATAATTTAACATGGAAATACTTATCAATAAATAATTATATTACCATGGTAATTAACTTCAATCCTTCCTGTGATTATACGCAAAGTACCATCTTCGTACTGCTTACTATAGTTCAATGAAGGGAATCTATAAAGTAACGCGTGTCGCACACATCTGCCTTGCAAACTCCCTGGCCTACTTCCAATGTATAGACTTTTATTTCAAATCCTGATTTAATTTCATAATTTTCTGTAGATTTTAACATTTTATTACCCAGCTTCTTAATACGAATGACAATCAAGCCTAAATATTTATTCCCTTTAACTTTATTTTTCTTTTTTATTTTGTGCCTTGTTTCATATTTGTTCTTACGTTAGCAATTAACGCACTTACCGTAGTTATGTATGAACAGGTTGTTTCTATATTTATTTTATTCCAAATAAATTAAATATATATACGGATTATTTTATGGTAGTTGATATTTTCTGTTGTTTCCTACGTGAATTGAGGAAACGCACGGACTTTCGCCTAATTCTTGTGCTACTTTCATATGTCTGTATCTGTCGAATGCTGTCGATCTGTCGAAATGTGTATTACTATCTGTCGATTCATCGAGTGAACTGAATTCGTTAACCATTTCACCAGGCGCGCATGCATTTTTTTTTTCTTCTAAGGGATCCAAGCTTCGGGGGGCAAGGTTCCAATACTACAAGCCACTATGTCTATATACTATTATTCTGCATTCGAAAACACGATAAATATTCCACTTACTTTTTCACAAAAACATGATACAGACAGAGTACAGATGAAGTGTAAGATCAGATTTATATTGATGATACATCAATATTTTCCCTGTTAATAACTACATTTAATGAGAAAGTCTGCAAATGTATGTTCACTTAGGAACTTTTGCGAGGAGTCCGCACCCGGTGGACACCCCGTGAGTACGCCTCTGCACTTGACTATACTTCGAATTATACTGCAAACAGTTGTATTTTAGTTTCCCCGTTTAGTTCATCGATATCATTAACACAAAGAAAATAGATGTTATAGATGCGTATTCTCAGTTCTCGCTTTATATCCGGACGTCTGCAAAAATCTACTCCTTTTCTTTCTTTCACGCATCCACCAAACTAACAATGATTTGTATTATAATATTTGCGCATAAAATGTATATCTCATACCTTCCATGTTCTCAAGTATTCATAGACAAAAACGGTTACTTTCTGCGAACAAATTGTCCAAACACAGTGCAAATGTCATCTATAGATTGTCCTGGTTCCGTCTGCGTGTACATAACAATGCGTCATAATCATACATTGCACATTAAGGATATCAATTAATCTTCCCAAATTCCTAGATATGCCTGGCAAAAGTTCCGCGTGTTGTAAGGATATTACATTTGTACTACCGACAAGGTGGTATCTTCCAACATTGAAGTTCAATAAACCCCAAATGTGTCGGATATAGTATTTGATTTCTTGTCTCATTGTTTGCGTCAGAGATGTCTTCTCAAGTTAGGATTTACGATACATACAGGATGAGTTGTATATATTGTTGCTGCCAGCTCTATATTAATCCCATATTTGTAAACGAATAAAAACAGTATTCTAATTATAACAATGTGCTCACAATTAATTTTATTCTTAATTGTTATACGTATTGTTGATTAAAAATGAAAATGTTGCTAAGTGAATTTTATTAATATTTTCTGTTGCGTGATATAGGAAGTGAGTGAAATATTGGAGGAATATAGTGTGCGTAGCAGATGATGTGCAGTGGCTTTGGATCGCCTGTGATAAGGTAAGGCATTTGCTATTTTAATTAACACATTTTATATACTGTAATCCTAATTATTTTTATGTGAATGTGCTTACTACTTGTGTATTCAGTGGGACCGATGTTTTAATATGTATGGTCAAGCAGTGTCGAGCCTGGTCAGTGTGTGGATAGGTGACCATTTTTTGTAAATCGATAACATTTAACTTTGTAAACACGGATGAAGTAGAAGTATATTTATTTTATTTTTTACCTCAAATATGTAGGACACTTCTCCTTTGTACATCAATTATTATTATTAGTTCAACTTGTTTACAAGTTAAATGAAAAGAATAGTCGTTATCGTGTGATGATTGTGCTCATTAGGCTAAAGAAGACTCGTGATAAGAAAGAAAAGAAGAACGGTGCTCAAGTTTCGTCACAGCATATTCTCAAAAATTTACAGGCAAAATTCAGTGTTCTGCATGAAAAGGCATATTTGTACGAAAAAAAAAAAAAATTCTGCAGACGACAGAATTAAATAAAGTAATACACATGTATTTTAGAGTTACTGGTGTAAAATCATTACAAGTGCTTTGCCAGGTGGCCAATAAAAAGCACGAATACTATTTAAGGGAGCCAAAACAGGAGAAAGCTGGGGGCCTGAGCGATAGCAAGAATGTGCGTCCAAAGTGAACAGGAGCGAAGGCGACGCGGGTATACGTATAAGCAAGGGTAGTGGAAACCAGTTAGTTTTCGAGTTTCAATAGCACTTGTCATGCATCCATACTAGTAGCGCCCCGCTTGTAAACATTAAGTACACTATGCAAGAATACACCGCCGGTGGAAAATAGTACCTAATACAGTTATCTTTCATATATACTGACTTATTTTACAGTAGTAACCCAACACTAGTAAACGTAAAATAAAAGTGTATAACTTTATATTTAATTCTATCGCCTGGCTTAGTTTTTCACCTGTAAGATGTACTTATTTAGAGCAAGTTTCTTAACTAGCAAATTAAACCGAGAACCACAGCAACCATATATATATTCTTATGATGTACTTTTCTTTGAGTGGTGTTCTCTGTCTATTCAATAACATTTTCTCAGTTTAATGCTAGCAAAAAACAAAACAAAATCAAAGTGTTTCTATATAAATTTAGTTCACCGTGTTGTAATATCACATGGAATTGAAAAACGAATAGTCGAACCTCTGCTATCTCGATCAAACTTCTCAGGATGATATACTGACTTACCGCAGAAGTTCGACTGAATACGTTTCTCAGTTCCATGGGAGAACCTGGAGAAGCAAAAGCCTGCGCAACGGAAAATACTAAATAAACTTGTAGAGCAGGTCAAGATGTATCATCATGCCAAGTTTCATTCAGATCAGAGAAGTTTGGCTGCAGCCATTTTCATTACAAAGCACAAAATGGATGGTCCCTAACCTCGAGAATCTTCACAATTGTCGACGAGTTGAACTGCACTCATCTGATCAAAATCAAACTTAAAATGGCAGTTCACTTTCAACTGTTAAATAATATGATATGCAGGCTTCTGCTTTCCTAGTTACAGTCTATCCACTGTGGTATGCATATTAGTAGAAATGTGAGAGTGCATATTTATTAAAGATTTGCTTCAAAAAGCGATGAAAGACATAGGCATTCCCGCGGGCGGTGATAACAAGATGCCGGAAAACGAACAAGCAGAAAGAATATGGGCTGAAGAAGTGTAAACGACGACGCGGCGGCCCGTAAAGGTGTTGCCGTCCTATTAAATGAATAATATCAAAAGAAAGAAAAAAAAAGTAAAAAATTTCGCGCTCGTAATCAAGACAGAAAGCAACTAAAGGAAATCTTTGTTTTACGTCCCACGTTATGCCGCTTAGGCTAAAAGAGGCGCTGATTATGAGAAATGATTGAAATGGTGGTGGAATGAAGAAAGTGGGAGGAAACGGGAGAACCCCGCGGTAACCCACCGCACATAGTTTTTGTCCACCATAAAGTTAACTTGGCGGGGGCTCAAGACAGAAAGACGGTTGGAAAAACAAATAAACGATGTTCCATCCCGTAAAAATGTTGGCGACCTATGAAATCAATATTTTTTCTTAAAGAAAAAAAAAAGAATTAAAAAGAGAAAAAAAGGTCAAAATTTCGCGCTCGCTTCGCTCGCGATCAGCAGAGAAAAGAGGACGTGACGCACCCCTAAAAGTGTTGGCGACCGATTGAATAAATATTGTGGGTAAAAAAAAAAAAAAAAAAGTCAAAAATTTCGCGCTCGCTTCGCTCGCGATCAGCACAGAAAGAAGGACGTGACGCGCCCCTAAAGGTGTTGGCAACCGATTCAATACATATTGTCGGTAAAAAAAAAAAAAAAAAAAAACGCTCGCTTCGCTCGCGATCGACATGAAAAAGGCAACGACGTGACGCCCCGTAAAATTGTCGGCGACCTATTCAATCAATATATTCGGTTGAAAAACAAAGTCAAAAGTTTCCCAATCGCTTCCCTGCCGATCGACATAAAAAAAAAGGCAACCCCTTCACCTCTCCTTATGCATTCATCAGTAAACATACAACCATAGATCACAATACCACTCACATCACCTATCAGTTCTCCACGTCCATCAAGATCCAATCATCGCCCTGGCCCTTTATGATGATACACAACATTACATGTTATTGTGTGCATTGCCCCGCGTTACAATACATGACCAAAAAAAAAAGAGAAAAAGAGCTGCACTGCCTTCAGTGTAGACATGTTCGTATTCGTAGAAAATGATTTTAGGTACACGATAGTACAGTAATCTATCTTCACATGCTTCAGATGTGAACGATACCTACACATGAAGAGGGCTCCCGAGGTTTCCTTTTCCAATAGGATGGAGCTCCACCACACTTGCAGAATGACGAGAAGTTATGTTAATAAATATATCCCAGAGTGTTTCGTAACTCGCCCTTGGTCCTAATGATGAAGCGTTCTTCAGATGGCCCCGATGTCTCCACACATGATACTATGCGACTTCTTTTCACGAGGCTCTCAAAGATCACGTTTGTGTCCTAACATTCTCTGCAGATATGACACAGCTGCGATAGCGGATCACAGAAGCCTTTCCTCTCCTTACAAGAGACGTGTTCATTCGAGCATGGGAGTAATTCGACTATCGATCAAATATCTCCCGTGTCACGATAGTAGTCACTTTCAATTCTTCTAACGAAGGTAAGAAAAAATGCTATACAAACTTCCTTTCGGTATATAAAGGATTAGGGGCCCAGAGAATATTTTCTTTCAAGAGGATACATTCTTTTTCGAACACCCTGTATATAGATCCTCTAATTATAACTGCAAACAAAATGTTGATTTTGCAATTGCTTCCATGAGAGAAAATTCTGTGCACTTTCTTTCTGAAGGGCCGGGCCTAAACGTTTTCCTTAATCATTAAATTTAGTAGTTATCTACAATTACATAGTTTTCCATTGTTCTCAAAATAAAGATTTTTCTCTATGAATTGTTGAATGTTGCTAGGGATATTGAAGTAATTCTTTTTAGTGTTTTTTTCTTTACAATAATGTACTGAACGCCTGCATTAAGGAAGTTCGTGTGTCCATCTTGCAAAATGTTTCGTCTTTTTTCATGCCCACTAAGATAAATATTCATTTTGCTCTTTTCTCCGTATGCAAACCACATTTCTTAAAGGCAACATTTTCATACAAATGTAGTACTAAAAACTTCTAATTGGCAACATCTGGGCTGCGAAGAGGAAAAAGAAAGAAATCTCGTACGTATTCGCGCGCAATTCGGAATTAGCCAATGAAAAGCACAAAAGCGGCCACCATCTCTCTCTCTTTCTTATTAACGGTTTTGTACTTTCTGCAGTTCTATCAGTGCTGCTAACCTCTTACTATATCATTGAATATGTATGTTTATATATATATATATATATATATATATATATATATATATATATATATATATATATATATATATATATATATATATATATATATATCAAAAAATCATACTACTACGGAATAATATTAAATGCCTGTAAACCCTCATTTCTGTTTGCACTTTCTGTTACACTACCTTCCCCGAACTTCTTTCAAGTTATTAAGTGCAGAACGGGGAGTTATACATATTTACTTGCGCTTTCACAATATCTGCACATTGTGTAATAATAGGAGACGTATAAAATAAAACTATATACTAATACGTATATATATATATATATATATATATATATATATATATATATATATATATATATATATATATATATATATATATACAGTACACATTCCACTATCCGAGGCTTTCCTTTTCTTTTCTTGCTGACGATAAATTACGCTCTTAGAAATGTTGTCTGAAAACAATAAGAATATGTGCAAAAAATACAATCAGAGGTAGAGGTCTTTAACAGGAACTAAGCAAGGGAGTTGAAAAATTTTTTATGCATGTAAAAAATATAGACATGAACCAACTTGTGAAATAAAAAGACCAGAAAACTACTCTTTCTAAATTATGTGTAAACTTTTTACCGAAAACGAATTGGCCTCCGGTGCTTGGGGTCCCTGGTTCAATCCCAGCTCGTGCCGTGTGAACTTTGTCGTGCATAAAGACCGTGCTCATGGGTTTTCTCGGGTTTCTCCCGTTTCCTCCCACTTTCTTCATTCAGTACTCATCATCACCGTCTCCTTTAGCGTAACCGGTATAAGTATGCGACGTAAATCTAAAGATTTCATTTCATTTCCCTTTTCTGCTCATACTGCTGATTATGCGCGATTATGCCAACATCCAACTCCGCGGATAATCGTGCGATTACTGTATATACAACTAATACAGATACGTAATTACATTATCAGTTACAGTATCGGTTTTTATTTACTAATTTGCCTCACTTTATTTGCATCCCTGCAGTAAATAATTCTTATCGATAATAGTTAAAATGTATATTACATTTTAGTGCTTCACGACTGAATGATCATCTGCCTTACGTTATCTCGCAGCTGAAGAGGATGCTACACTGAAAACTACCTTGCGTTATAAAGGGTAAGTGAAACATATCTTAAAAATATCTTTCATACATTTCATTGTGTACATTAAAGAATGTAAGTTTGCCTTTTTCCTGTAATCAATACTTAATAAAGGATTTATTTTTATTTATTTATATACAATTTCATACGTGGTTCGTGATAGTAAACTCGATAGGACATAGTGGCACTATGAACATCCGAATCACTCATCATTCGAACATTCAAATATTTATTCGAATATTAGTATATTCCAAGTAATGTTAACGACGTTAATATGCTTGCCTTTATAGTTAATAATGTCAATTCTTACTTAAAACATACTTCCTTAACAGGACATTGAAGAAAAGGTAGTTGCCAACGGCCATACCATGCTGAATATACCGGTTCTCGTCCGATCACCGAAGTCAAGCAGCATCGGGCCTGGTCAGTACTTGGATGGGTGACCGCCTGGGAACACCAGGTGCTGTTGGCATCTCTTTTTCAAATTTCATTATCCTTCAAGTACGAAAATACTAGAAACATTAATTTTATAGTACTTTCAAGAGATAATTTATCAACATTATTTCATAGCGATTAATCGATATTCTAAGCGTTATACCCACTATTTCTTACACTAACAGCCTGTTTATTTGCACGGCACATTAAAATAACCTGATTTCCGATCCGTGTGCACCTACTACTATACTTAACACGGAATGTATTACCACTTTTTAAAAGTAAATTATTATGACTAAGTGTAGATCTCCGGCGAGTAAATGCCTTTCGTATACAAGCACGACACATCTCCGCTATGTGCTTTACTTTTTTACTAACAGCATATAGAAATTGGATTTCAAGGTGTTTCTACATAACAGAATGAAGCAAATTTCGTGATTTAACTCTTTCGAATAATGTGTTGGTCCTGACAAGGACCGTTTGAAATGAAAAATCTTGAAGAAGATTTTTACTTAGAGCTTGTGTACTTGGTAACAGCCTTCGTACCCTCACTTACAGCGTGCTTGGCAAGTTCACCAGGCAAAAGAAGGCGCACAGCTGTTTGGATTTCCCGGCTGGTGATAGTTGACCGCTTATTGTAATGGGCCAAACGAGAAGCTTCAGCAGCAATACGCTCGAAGATGTCATTAACAAAGCTGTTCATGATACTCATAGCTTTGCTAGATATGCCAGTGTCAGGATGCACTTGCTTCAAAACTTTGTAGATGTAAATGGCATAGCTCTCCTTCCTCCTCCTCTTCTTCTTCTTATCTCCCTTGGAGATATTCTTTTGGGCTTTACCAGCCTTCTTTGCAGCCTTTCCGCTAGTTTTTGGTGGCATGATGACTCACTCGTTCAGCAAAATTAGATGTGTCCGCCGATTTATCGACTTCATTTAAATTACAGTACGTGTTTCAATTCGCGCCAACTGCCTTGCTTTTCATTTGATGCACTCGGGTGCACGCTTGAAGTAGTAACAAAACTGACTTGATTCATGGGAGGCCGCAATTTTTCCTCTCATCTTATTACGAAAGAATATTGAACAATGTCTGGTCGCGGCAAAGGTGGAAAAGTCAAGGGAAAGAGCAAGTCCCGCTCCAGCAGGGCTGGCCTTCAATTCCCAGTAGGCAGAATCCATCGTCTTTTGCGAAAGGGTAACTATGCCGAACGAGTTGGTGCTGGCGCTCCCGTGTATTTGGCTGCAGTCATGGAATACCTGGCAGCTGAAGTTCTTGAGTTGGCAGGCAACGCTGCTCGTGACAACAAGAAGACTAGGATTATTCCACGTCATCTGCAGTTAGCTATCCGTAACGACGAGGAATTAAACAAGTTGTTGTCTGGAGTTACAATCGCTCAGGGTGGTGTTTTGCCCAACATTCAAGCTGTACTTCTGCCCAAGAAAACTGAGAAGAAGGCATAAATGTAAGACCTATATCTCATACAAATCGGCCCTTATGAGGGCCACAAACCCCTTTATAGAGGAGATTTACGATTGAAATGAATTGTTTTCGATATACAGACTCATCAAAAGTGTCTGAGATAGTTGCTTAGTGTCATTCGAAATTCTCGCTGCTATTCGATTAATTAGTATGTGTAGTCGTCGATCGTAATTGAAGCCCATAGGAAGTCACACTATCTTTAGAATACTCCAAACAGCGATGTGCTTAGTTCCCACTACATTATTAATTATAAGATCATTACCTTTTGTATTGTCGCTAGCTACATTTTTTTGATATTTGCGTACATCGGGCTCATATTACCCAGAGGACAGGACAGTCGAGCCCAGATTCTCAGCAATGGAAGAAAACCTCATACCACATATTCTCATGTACTTCATGCTAGACAAAGGAATTTCCAACATTCTTAAAGCACTCATGTTTCTCTCTTGCGTTGGCTTGGCTGAAATTACTCTGTTCAATATGTTCTCGACATTTATTATTGTTCATTACTATGCCCCAATGACATCATGAACAGAGCGGATCAAAAAACTTTCCTAAATTTCTTTTGCAACATAGTAATGACATTAAATGCACACTTAAGTACGATTTATTCTTTGCAAGGTCGATATTCATATTTGTGTGATATGTGTTATATGTATATGGTTTGTAATACGCAACTACTCTTATTCTCTGATCTCAGAACTCATTTGCTACTGTGCCCAACGAGCGAGCCTAGGTTTCTTGTAACTACTGCCTTTCTTTAGTAAATAATGTGAAGTATACAATGCATTAACCTACATCTCATATTTGTATTACTCTTTATTTTACTAACCCGCTACGAAGTGTCATTAATTTACATGTAAATCACAATAGACACTACCGCAAAAGAAAAAAATCGAACCCAAGACCACGTAAACAAGATAAAGGACAAGATTCAGGTTTCTAACGCATTATTCGCCCCTCACAGCACAGTATAGAAGTTGTATAAGCCTCTATACGTACATCCTACTGTCAGAACAGAAATTCCGACTTGCGTTTCGCATCTCTCATGCTCGCTACTTCCAACAAATCGCCAATTTCCAACCAGAACCCCTTCTCCAGCATTAATACTGCTACATATGAATACGTATACATGAACGTACATAATGTAAAAAAAAACGTATGATTTTCTCAAATTAATCTCTCTACGTCTGTAATTTTGTGTGCATCAAAAGGCTTTAATGTAGTTACACGAATTCTTATAATCTAACAGAAAATCGCACAAAGTAAATCTTTCCCTTTATATAAATTTGTTGGCTCTGAAAAGAGCCGTTTATGCCAATTTTATATCCAAAATAGGAGGAACCCCAACTTAACCTCCGAAACCGTACAGGGTTCTTCCTTGCCTCTTCAAGGCATACACAACATCCATAGCTGTCACTGTCTTCCTCTTGGCGTGTTCTGTGTATGTAACAGCATCTCTGATTACGTTCTCCAGGAATACTTTCAATACTCCTCGGGTCTCTTCATAAATGAGACCAGAGATACGCTTCACACCACCACGGCGAGCAAGACGCCTAATAGCGGGTTTGGTGATACCCTGGATGTTGTCACGAAGAACTTTACGGTGGCGCTTGGCACCTCCTTTGCCAAGACCCTTGCCTCCTTTTCCACGTCCTGTCATTTCGATATGTTACTGCTTCGCTCACCACACACGAGAAATACAAGCCCAAGCAGCCCAAGACTCGTGGTTTTGTTCCTTCGATCATGCAGGGAAAGCACGGAGGAAAAACACAAAACGTGTCTAAGCCAATGAGAACTGTCCTTTTCGACTGACTTTATCCAATGAGAAATAGCTTGATTTAACGGTTTTGCTCTTTATATAACTTGACTGGAAGAAGTCGGAGGACACTTTACTCCACTATAATGGGGCGAAAACGTCTTCGGAAGCCTATCACCTCCAAACCAGACCCCCCCTCAACACACGAAGATAGTGATACACAACAGTCTACAGAAACAGAGAAGAACTCTAATATTTCACCCACCAACACACATACAGAGAAGAACTCTGACAATTCACTCACCAACACAAATCCAGAGAAGAACTCTGATACCTCCACCACTGACTCAGAAACATGCCCTCATCAAACAGAGAAGAATACTAAACCAATAGCCAACTCATATACTGCACATTATGTGTTTACACATTTAGCTACCCAATTTCATGACATTGAAGAATTCTATTCGCCTCTCAGAGACCGACTTCCAGGCTTTGAATATTGTATTGCAGGCCGTCCAACCCTTAACAAAGAAGGATATCATCTTGCCTTTAAGTGTCAAGGAGCTCTTGACGCATTTCATAAGAAGTTCAAACCGAGTGATTTTGGCCCCAAAACCAGAATAACACCAATTTTGACTCCTGAAGACATCAAAAAGGCTGACGGAATCCTACCACCACCGCCAAACAAACATACCAAGAAGAACAGCAGACATACTTATACATGCGTCATCAAAGGCGTAGATGTCGACCTTACTATTCCAGAGCTCAAGGAATCATTCACAAAAGCAGGATTAGATTTTTGCAACCTAACAAGAATCCGCAACTCTGATGGTCCACTTCCGCTAATAAGGCTTTTCTCTTCAAATACAGAAACCATTAGCAGCTTAATTGCGAAGGGTATCATCATTAACAACAAGAAACATCGAGTTGAGGCATCAAGATCGGCGGCACGACCTACACCATGTTACAATTGTTACAAATACGACCATCTAACCCATCTCTGTACGCAGAGTAGAGTCTGTTTTCGTTGTGGCGAAAGTCACACTTCACCTTGTGGAAGACCAATTAACCGCATGTTCTGCGCCACCTGTAAGACAATAGGACACCGCACAGGAAGCAGTGACTGCCCCAAGAGGCCACACTTCACAGAAAGAAGACAAATCATCCCAAACATTTTGAATACAACAGAATTCCCACCACTACCAGAAACTGGCCCTTGCAAGGATCACCACCAGACCTCCACAATTCCAGAAGATGAAGAAGCAGAAGAACCCGACCAGCAACAGACCACTCCAAATTCAGATTTTCAAGACCAAATTAACGAAGCAATAGAACGAGCCACAAATTCCATCATGAAATGGGTAGCATCAATACTTGCAATAGTAACAGAACCCCCGAAACAAAAAACACTCCATCAGGCCATTTCTCAAGCCACCAGACAAATTTTTCGAAAACAGTTAAATATTCTCACAACCACTCATGGCAATATCTATATCACTCATAAAAATTTATCCCCATTTCCACAGAAAAACAACACATCTAATTCTTCTCACATCACATAAATCATCCCACCTACATTAACACACACACAATGTTTTTGAACTCAATGCCAAAAACTTCTCTCTTCGGCACTCTTCACGGATTCACAAAGAGAAGAAGATAGAAGATCAAAAGCTCCAACCAAGAAGATAAGAAGACTTTCAACGGCCAAGTACAGGACCACGAACAGGACCATCTACCTGATGGACGCACTTATGCATCGGCTTCACTCAACATCGGAAGCACACAATCAGCAGACCCAAGAACAGAAGCCTTCGTGTTAAGACTTGTTGAGACCAGTTGTGCGCTTATCATCGCTGCTACCAACTCATCACATCAATTTATTAATATTTTCTCTGGATGAAGTAGCTAATAGCTAATATATCCTTCCATCTTCTGATGGTAAACAGACTATGCCTATGCCTATGCCTATGCCTATGAAGTCGGAGGAATCAGAGGACGAGGAAGCAGGAAAAAGAATACATATAAATTAAACAGATCAAATCCACATTATTTACAGCAAGATGGTAAAACCAACCAGAAGTGGGAAAACTCGTTCATCTACTGCTCAATTACCAAGCACCTCTGCAACTACGAAACGAGTTACCAAAACCCAACAATCTGATGATGAAGTCTCCAAAACCATAGTCACACGAGCTGAAGTACATGCATCGCGCCCAACTCCTTTAGCCTCAGATAAAGAAGACAATCAACTACATATGACGGGTCTAGGAAAGCCTACTCCACCTAGAAGGAGAATTGAAACAAATAATCAAATTGATACATGTCAGAACACTACTTCATACATGCATGATCCTAGTCAAGAGACGGAAGTTGAGTCTAAAGATAGTGAGAGAAACTCCAGCTCTCCCTCTTCAGCCTCTAGTGAACAATCTCGCATGATAGATTATAGAACACCACTATCTCCTGAGGTCCATACTGAGGACTCTGCAGACTTTGAGGATTTGATTACGTCAGGCTATCAAGGGGATTATGGAAAAACTATACTCACTCCAGATGACCCTCCAAGACAGAAGAAGAATCCAGGAACAAGTCACACCAATATCTCCAGCATTCTTACTCAAGCATCTCCTTTTCCTGATAAAGAATATCCACCACTACCGCCCACTGTTAGCTCTCCATTGCATAACATGACCCAAGAAAGAAATATTCCACATCAACCAAGACATCTTGACAACGGACAGCAACTCATTTCTCAACCTGCAATATCAACCATAGAACATACAGATCAAGAAGAAGACCAATCTGTTATTCACTGCATCATTATCAAGAACATCAAACAAGATCTCAACAATCCAATTACCTTCAAAAGAATTGTCACAGATAGACTTCCAAACTTAGCTCTAATCACATTTGCAATTCCACGGATCAATGGACTAAGACTCAATTTTGGAACTGCAGAGGACAAAAATAGATTCCTCAAGCAATTCAAAATTAAGGACTTCGGGCCAAATGCACATTGGTCTACAGAAGACGAACAAATAGAGGATCCACAACGTAAATCCAATCAACGACGTAAAGTATTTACCTGTGTAATTACAGGTGTTCCTACCAACACTAACATTGATGAAATTAAAGAGGAGCTCAAGGATAATCAGATTCCATTCTCTAATATCGTCAGAATACGAAACGACAGAGGACCTCTCCCTTTAATCAGATTCTTCTCCTACGACCCAGACCAGATTAGTTACCTAATAACAAACGGCATTACTATCGGACACCAACGATTTAAAGTAGAACCATCCAGAAGCAGAAGACGACCCAATCCCTGCAACAATTGCTTTCAATATGGTCATACCACCCCACAATGCAAAAACAACTCTATTTGTTACAAATGTGGCAAGCCACATGTTAGCGCCCAATGCACGCAAACACCAAACAAGAATTTTTGTCTCACTTGCAATAAATCTGGTCATCGCACTGGCGCTAGTGGCTGTCCAAAACGACCGTACAAATCAAGTGAATCTGTTCCACATATAACTAGAATCTTTCGTAGATCTGACCTCAATAGTCAGACTAACAGTACTACACCCACCAAACAATCTGAATACAGACTCCCTACGAATAAAACAAGACCAAATATCAACAATAACAATTCCAAGATTAAACCACGCAACGAGCAATATACCTCAGATGAAGAATCAGTAACGGCAGACTCCGCAACAGAAGATACATCTTCGGTTAAAGAAGATAAAACAACTGAGCACAAAACTTGCAGACAACTTATTGAAAAGAAAATACAAGACCTTAAAAACAATATGATTAAATGGATGACATCCATTATTACAATTATATCAGATGCACAAACTTTACAATATGAAGTAGTTCAAAATGCAATAAAACAAGCCACGGAGACCTATTTCCAAGAACGGATTAACACAATCATCTCAACTGAAGGCGACCTACACATTGGTCAAGAATCATTTCAACGGCATCAGAAGAGAAACCATTTGAAAAAATTCACTGCGAAAGTATACAATATTGAATAATGGAAAAACAGCAGAGGAAGGGCGTATCTGAACATAGACGAAACAAATCCAATAATCTAAGACTTCTTTTCATCAACATCCAAGGGATCAGATCCAAAACATTTGAACTGTCAGCATATGCTCAACAACATAACATCGATATTATAGTCATAAATGAAACAAAACTTACCAAGAAACAACATTTACAAATTCCAAATTTCAAGATCATTCGCAATGATAGGAGCACTCCTACTGGAGGAAATGCAATCCTTATTCGCAGAAATATTTCATATTCTATATACAACCTCCCGAAAAGATTACAAGATGATAAAACCACTCCAATAGCCATAACGTTACACCTCAATATCCCGCTTATGTTGGTTACTTTGTATAACCATCCAGGACAAGATCTAACTAAGAGCATCCCTCTTCTCACACATTTTTCACGCTTTCCATATACCATCATTATGGCTGACCTGAATGCACAACATCAGCTAATAGGTGATCCAATCACCAATAATAATGGAAAAATTCTTTTAAATTATCTTACCAATAGTTCACTATTTCTAGTGAAAACTGATAAACCTACCAGAAAAGCACAAAAAACTAATGAACAAGATACGAACCCTGACAAAATATTAATCACAAGCAAATTACTTCCAATAATTCAAACAGCATTAACAAAATACGATCTTCCTTCGGACCACGGAGCCATTGTTGTGCCCCTTTCTAATTCATTTGTACTAGCTAAACACAACGTAACTATAAAAGACTACCAAAATGCAGACTGGAATCAATATAAAGTTGATCTCACAGAAGCCCTTAAAGAAATCATTATTGACAATAATGAGGCTTCTATAACAGAGACCTACCATTATTTAGAAGATTCGATGAAGAAAGCTCTAGAAAATAATATTCCCATCAAAACAATTGACATCACAGAAGAACGATTACCAAAACCATTATTGGAAAAAATTAGATATAAAAAATTTCTCTATAAACTCTACAAATCACATCCTCAACAAGACACTAAAAAGGCAATTAACAAAATCAACGCCGACATACGTAATGAAATCAGAACTTTCAGAGAAAATAAACTCATCAAACAATGCGAACGACTCAAATTATTATATGACAATAATAGATCAAAATTTTGGAAAGAACTCCGACCAAAATATAAAACCTTGTCCACCAGAGAACTACCTACCAATATAGATGGCAACATCCTGACGACTACTGAAGACAAACTTCAATTTTTTCAAAACAAAATGGTGCAAGACTTTCGTCAACCTTCCATTCAAACTCGGAAACAAAAAGCGATCCTAAACCTTGCAAACAAAATTAAAAATACTTTTAACCACCAAGAAGACATCCGCTTACAAGACATCGCAGAACACCACAACAACAATGTCGAAGAACTACTAGCAGACATACACCCATCAGAAATAAAAGAAGTGGCTCAAAAGAAAAAGAACACTGCACCAGGACCAGACAACCTACCTAATATTTGTATAAAGCAAGCTCCTGAACAAGTATTTGAGATATTAGCCAAAATTTATACTTATTGTCTTAGTACTGGTTATGTACCCGAATCATGGACAAAATCATACACAATTTTAATACCTAAACAAGGAAAAGATTTATCTAAATCCAATAACTACAGACCAATCACTCTCACATCAGTTTTATCAAAACTCATGGAAAAAGTCATTGTAAATCGTCTACACCTATATTTTAAAGAAACCAAACAAATAACGATCAATCAAGCAGGATTTAGACCACAACATAGTTGCATTGATCAAATTCTCCGACTTCACAACTATTTAGAAAAAACAATCAAAAAGAAATTGAAAGGCGGTGCCATATTTTTAGATCTAAGCTCAGCATTTGATTGTGTTTGGCATGATGGCCTCCTTTATAAACTACATCAACTACAAATACCCACTACAATTCTCAGATGGATATGGAATATATTACAAAACCGCCAAACTCAAATTAAACTTAATGACAAATATTCAGATCCTATCCCACTATTAAGAGGAGTACCACAAGGAACCACCATCGCACCATTATTATACATACTTTATGTAAACGATACGCCACTCTCACCGAGAACTAAATGTCACCTTGCATTATTCGCAGATGATACTGCTTACTGGACACAAGCTAACAATACTCCACTAATTCTCAGCAGATTGAAACGACAAACAACTCAATTTAAGAAATGGTGTGACAGATGGTTTCTCAAACTAAACCCTAATAAAACACAAATTCTTCTATGCTACCCTAGTGGTAAAGGAACAAGGAAAGATCTAAATAACACAATCATGATCGACAACCAACACATCTTTCCTACTCGTACAGCCAAATATCTTGGCGTTACTCTAGATAATAGATTGAATTTGAAAAAACATATTTCAATTCTAAAAAAGAGAGCAGTACTCATAATGATGAAACTTAAGACTACTATCAATAATATACAATTCTCAGCCAAGACACATAACCTTATCTACAAACTTTTAATTAGATCCGTATTACTATACGGACATCAAATATATAATAGACATAATATTGAAGAAATCGCCAAAACAGAACGTCATTGGCTCAAAAATATTTTACAAATGAAAGGCACTCACGAACAAATATATGAATTCTCAGGATTAACACCTATCACAGAAACCATTAACTTATTAAATTACAAATATATTCAAAGACTTCACGAACGGGATTTCTTTCAAAATCACTTTTCTCCAGCAGATAAAGAATATTCTCCATTTCCAATTACTATATTACAGGCCATAACCAACTATTATCATGTACAAAATACACAATAAATACAACAATATTGAGCTTCAAACAGAACAAGGAAGAATACCAATAAACAATTATACAAACGAAAAGAAATCACACACAAACTAGGAAGAACACGCAACAAACAAAGAAGAACATCAACTAAACAATGAAGAACTCTCAACAACAAAGAAGCAAACAATACAATCATTCACAACAATAAACTCAACAATAATAATCTATTCTCATTAATCATCAAACAACACTACCATCGTTTTTGTACTCAGCACTGGACTTCGGCAGGAGGCACCCCCCACAGGATGCGGCAGCAACACGCTTAAAGAAGATCTTCACCAAAAGAAAGAAGAAATGTCTACCCACCACGAAGATTCGCATCAAGATCCACCACAACAAGAAGGAAGGGAGCTTAAAATGGGCCCACACACATATAATCACAACACAATAACACAATACAAAACACAGTAATCATAAAAAAAAAAAAAAAAAAAAAAAAAAAAAAAAAAAAAAAAAACACAGCTATTACAATAACTCTCCAACTGTCGTGACTGTTACACACACATATACAAAAAACTTCACTAGGATAAAGTAGCATATAGCTAATACATCCATCCATTATCTATATGGAAAACAGACAACGACTTGACTTGACTTGACTTGACTCAGCGCGCAATTATTTGAAACAAGTCGTGACAGTTGCAATGGCACGTACCAAGCAGACAGCTAGGAAATCTACTGGAGGCAAAGCTCCTCGAAAGCAGCTTGCCACCAAAGCTGCAAGAAAGAGTGCTCCAGCTACCGGTGGAGTGAAAAAGCCCCATCGTTACAGGCCTGGTACTGTGGCTCTCCGAGAAATTCGTCGTTACCAGAAGAGCACTGAATTGCTCATCCGCAAGCTGCCCTTCCAACGACTCGTCCGAGAAATTGCACAAGATTTCAAGACAGATCTTCGCTTCCAAAGCTCAGCTGTCATGGCTTTACAGGAGGCAAGTGAAGCTTACCTTGTAGGGCTTTTCGAAGACACCAACTTGTGTGCTATTCACGCAAAGAGAGTCACAATCATGCCTAAGGACATTCAGCTTGCTCGCCGCATCCGTGGGGAACGTGCTTAAGTTTGAAGTTCTGGCACTGAGTTCAAAAACGGTCCTTTTTAGGACCAATACACTACTTAGAGATGCTGTTATCCTAACAAGGATCTTGTCCATACTTGTTATCTTTTTTTTTTAAATTCTCACGCCGTATGTTGCATAGTTAATACATCTACCTTCGTTTTCCTCTCGTTTCGTATATCATCCTATCTTTCAAGTATATTCTTTAGTTTTCCCCTATGTTTACCGATTGATTATCTTCGTTTTATGTGGTCAAGGATTCGATTTTGCCATATGTTGCATAAGTTAACTTCGATTCAACCACTGTTTGCCCTTCTCAACGTTATTAATCTCATAGAACTCGCAGGCGAAATATGTACTTCTTCCAAGGTAGCAAAAGTAATATTTTCTCAGAGGTCGCTGCTGTTGAATGCAAACGTTAAACTAAACTTTCTTTAAGTGTCTGTTTGTACTTAACATCAGTTCAATTGTACACCTACATTTCTGCTGGTGTTACTATTTTTCTTTATAGCAATATTACGAATTATAAGACGGTATCCGTGGTTATTAGCGTGTTCCCTTTTCCTAACACTTTCTCATTACACCAGTATTTCCATCATTCATTAGGCGTAATCACCCGTCTCCTTTATCATAAAAATCATAATAGTACGACGTTAAATTGAAACAGTCTACTTCACTTTCACGAGTTGTAATAAGTTCGAACATTTCTTTCACCCCAGCCTTGAAAAGAGTTGATTTTAGTTTAGTGTCCCTTTCAGCAGCAAGGCTGTTTCAAACGTGGACCTACTTATTAACGTGCAATGCGAAACATTTGAGCTCCCACCGAGAATCGAACCCAGTCAGCCTGCAAAAGTTTTTCTAACAAATGCATTAAGTGCGTTTTCTGTACTGTTTCGCTACTTGAAGATAGGAACAAGGAAAAAGTAAGTGATCACAAATTGACATTACGTAATGTGTTCCCCATTTTTTTTCGAGTACACCATTCTTGACACCCGTGAAAGCTTTCTTTCCCCACCCTCAATTCCCCTCTGTTATAAAGCACTTACATCAAGAAGTGCTTCGGTTAAAAAGAAAACTCAAAGTCCCTTGCGTGTATACTATACATTGCTATGAATGAACATGTGATAATGATAGGAAAAGCACAATTTTACTCTTCTCAAAGTATTTGATGGCTCTAAAAAGAGCCGTTTTAAAATGTCAGATGATTTACTGACACATTTACTTCTTCTTTGGTGCAGCCTTCTTAGCACTTTTCGGTTTTGCTGTAGCCTTCTTTGGCTTCGGGGCCTTTGGCTTCTTGGGAGTTTTTGCCTTCTTCACTTTAGATGGTGATTTCTTAGGTTTGGGAGCAGCAGCCTTTTTCTTTTCACCAGTCTTCTTGGGACGTTTAGCTGCTGGCTTTTTCGCAGGCTTCTTCTCCTTTGATGCTGATCGTTTCGCCTTGGTTGAAGATCCACCTTCAGGCTTCTCCTTCAGCGATGAAGCACTAAGCTTAAACGATCCAGATGCACCTTTTCCCTTGGTCTGAACCAAAGACCCAGAAGCAACTGCACTTCTCAAGTATTTCTTGATAAATGGAGCAAGCTTCTCGGCATCCACTTTGTAGTTCTGAGAGATGTATTTCTTAATAGCTTGCAGTGAACTTCCTCCCCTTTCCTTCAAATTCTTGATGGCGTTGTTCACCATTTCTGATGTTCTTGGATGAGAAGGTGTTGTTTTTGGTTTCTTAGGCTTTGCAGACTTCTTAGGAGAAGCCTGTGCCGGGGCTGCAGGTGCTGATGCCGTATCTGCCATTGCTTTCTGCAATAAACTCAACGATACTGAAGAATGAAATTTTCGCTGGCAGGCAGCGTTGAGTTTGGTTACGGAGCGCGGACCGGATAGAAAGCACTTGCTGAGGCGGGCTGAGGTAAACAGAAGTTCGTAGTTGCCACAACGATAAGTGTGTTTCCTTCTATTTTGATAAACGATTTTTTTCAGGTATTCAATGAATGCACCAGATCCTATTCTTCCTTACTGGCTAGAAGAAACTTTATTCCACATAACTCAAAAGGCATTTGTTTTTATTCGCTTTTCTATTTTATGTTTCAGTCATTGCTAAGTCGGTCACACTACTTTTTCACCCTCCTTGTGCTTATAATTTTCATAATTTAACATGGAAATACTTATCAATAAATAATTATATTACCATGGTAATTAACTTCAATCCTTCCTGTGATTATACGCAAAGTACCATCTTCGTACTGCTTACTATAGTTCAATGAAGGGAATCTATAAAGTAACGCGTGTCGCACACATCTGCCTTGCAAACTCCCTGGCCTACTTCCAATGTATAGACTTTTATTTCAAATCCTGATTTAATTTCATAATTTTCTGTAGATTTTAACATTTTATTACCCAGCTTCTTAATACGAATGACAATCAAGCCTAAATATTTATTCCCTTTAACTTTATTTTTCTTTTTTATTTTGTGCCTTGTTTCATATTTGTTCTTACGTTAGCAATTAACGCACTTACCGTAGTTATGTATGAACAGGTTGTTTCTATATTTATTTTATTCCAAATAAATTAAATATATATACGGATTATTTTATGGTAGTTGATATTTTCTGTTGTTTCCTACGTGAATTGAGGAAACGCACGGACTTTCGCCTAATTCTTGTGCTACTTTCATATGTCTGTATCTGTCGAATGCTGTCGATCTGTCGAAATGTGTATTACTATCTGTCGATTCATCGAGTGAACTGAATTCGTTAACCATTTCACCAGGCGCGCATGCATTTTTTTTTTCTTCTAAGGGATCCAAGCTTCGGGGGGCAAGGTTCCAATACTACAAGCCACTATGTCTATATACTATTATTCTGCATTCGAAAACACGATAAATATTCCACTTACTTTTTCACAAAAACATGATACAGACAGAGTACAGATGAAGTGTAAGATCAGATTTATATTGATGATACATCAATATTTTCCCTGTTAATAACTACATTTAATGAGAAAGTCTGCAAATGTATGTTCACTTAGGAACTTTTGCGAGGAGTCCGCACCCGGTGGACACCCCGTGAGTACGCCTCTGCACTTGACTATACTTCGAATTATACTGCAAACAGTTGTATTTTAGTTTCCCCGTTTAGTTCATCGATATCATTAACACAAAGAAAATAGATGTTATAGATGCGTATTCTCAGTTCTCGCTTTATATCCGGACGTCTGCAAAAATCTACTCCTTTTCTTTCTTTCACGCATCCACCAAACTAACAATGATTTGTATTATAATATTTGCGCATAAAATGTATATCTCATACCTTCCATGTTCTCAAGTATTCATAGACAAAAACGGTTACTTTCTGCGAACAAATTGTCCAAACACAGTGCAAATGTCATCTATAGATTGTCCTGGTTCCGTCTGCGTGTACATAACAATGCGTCATAATCATACATTGCACATTAAGGATATCAATTAATCTTCCCAAATTCCTAGATATGCCTGGCAAAAGTTCCGCGTGTTGTAAGGATATTACATTTGTACTACCGACAAGGTGGTATCTTCCAACATTGAAGTTCAATAAACCCCAAATGTGTCGGATATAGTATTTGATTTCTTGTCTCATTGTTTGCGTCAGAGATGTCTTCTCAAGTTAGGATTTACGATACATACAGGATGAGTTGTATATATTGTTGCTGCCAGCTCTATATTAATCCCATATTTGTAAACGAATAAAAACAGTATTCTAATTATAACAATGTGCTCACAATTAATTTTATTCTTAATTGTTATACGTATTGTTGATTAAAAATGAAAATGTTGCTAAGTGAATTTTATTAATATTTTCTGTTGCGTGATATAGGAAGTGAGTGAAATATTGGAGGAATATAGTGTGCGTAGCAGATGATGTGCAGTGGCTTTGGATCGCCTGTGATAAGGTAAGGCATTTGCTATTTTAATTAACACATTTTATATACTGTAATCCTAATTATTTTTATGTGAATGTGCTTACTACTTGTGTATTCAGTGGGACCGATGTTTTAATATGTATGGTCAAGCAGTGTCGAGCCTGGTCAGTGTGTGGATAGGTGACCATTTTTTGTAAATCGATAACATTTAACTTTGTAAACACGGATGAAGTAGAAGTATATTTATTTTATTTTTTACCTCAAATATGTAGGACACTTCTCCTTTGTACATCAATTATTATTATTAGTTCAACTTGTTTACAAGTTAAATGAAAAGAATAGTCGTTATCGTGTGATGATTGTGCTCATTAGGCTAAAGAAGACTCGTGATAAGAAAGAAAAGAAGAACGGTGCTCAAGTTTCGTCACAGCATATTCTCAAAAATTTACAGGCAAAATTCAGTGTTCTGCATGAAAAGGCATATTTGTACGAAAAAAAAAAAAAATTCTGCAGACGACAGAATTAAATAAAGTAATACACATGTATTTTAGAGTTACTGGTGTAAAATCATTACAAGTGCTTTGCCAGGTGGCCAATAAAAAGCACGAATACTATTTAAGGGAGCCAAAACAGGAGAAAGCTGGGGGCCTGAGCGATAGCAAGAATGTGCGTCCAAAGTGAACAGGAGCGAAGGCGACGCGGGTATACGTATAAGCAAGGGTAGTGGAAACCAGTTAGTTTTCGAGTTTCAATAGCACTTGTCATGCATCCATACTAGTAGCGCCCCGCTTGTAAACATTAAGTACACTATGCAAGAATACACCGCCGGTGGAAAATAGTACCTAATACAGTTATCTTTCATATATACTGACTTATTTTACAGTAGTAACCCAACACTAGTAAACGTAAAATAAAAGTGTATAACTTTATATTTAATTCTATCGCCTGGCTTAGTTTTTCACCTGTAAGATGTACTTATTTAGAGCAAGTTTCTTAACTAGCAAATTAAACCGAGAACCACAGCAACCATATATATATTCTTATGATGTACTTTTCTTTGAGTGGTGTTCTCTGTCTATTCAATAACATTTTCTCAGTTTAATGCTAGCAAAAAACAAAACAAAATCAAAGTGTTTCTATATAAATTTAGTTCACCGTGTTGTAATATCACATGGAATTGAAAAACGAATAGTCGAACCTCTGCTATCTCGATCAAACTTCTCAGGATGATATACTGACTTACCGCAGAAGTTCGACTGAATACGTTTCTCAGTTCCATGGGAGAACCTGGAGAAGCAAAAGCCTGCGCAACGGAAAATACTAAATAAACTTGTAGAGCAGGTCAAGATGTATCATCATGCCAAGTTTCATTCAGATCAGAGAAGTTTGGCTGCAGCCATTTTCATTACAAAGCACAAAATGGATGGTCCCTAACCTCGAGAATCTTCACAATTGTCGACGAGTTGAACTGCACTCATCTGATCAAAATCAAACTTAAAATGGCAGTTCACTTTCAACTGTTAAATAATATGATATGCAGGCTTCTGCTTTCCTAGTTACAGTCTATCCACTGTGGTATGCATATTAGTAGAAATGTGAGAGTGCATATTTATTAAAGATTTGCTTCAAAAAGCGATGAAAGACATAGGCATTCCCGCGGGCGGTGATAACAAGATGCCGGAAAACGAACAAGCAGAAAGAATATGGGCTGAAGAAGTGTAAACGACGACGCGGCGGCCCGTAAAGGTGTTGCCGTCCTATTAAATGAATAATATCAAAAGAAAGAAAAAAAAAGTAAAAAATTTCGCGCTCGTAATCAAGACAGAAAGCAACTAAAGGAAATCTTTGTTTTACGTCCCACGTTATGCCGCTTAGGCTAAAAGAGGCGCTGATTATGAGAAATGATTGAAATGGTGGTGGAATGAAGAAAGTGGGAGGAAACGGGAGAACCCCGCGGTAACCCACCGCACATAGTTTTTGTCCACCATAAAGTTAACTTGGCGGGGGCTCAAGACAGAAAGACGGTTGGAAAAACAAATAAACGATGTTCCATCCCGTAAAAATGTTGGCGACCTATGAAATCAATATTTTTTCTTAAAGAAAAAAAAAAGAATTAAAAAGAGAAAAAAAGGTCAAAATTTCGCGCTCGCTTCGCTCGCGATCAGCAGAGAAAAGAGGACGTGACGCACCCCTAAAAGTGTTGGCGACCGATTGAATAAATATTGTGGGTAAAAAAAAAAAAAAAAAAGTCAAAAATTTCGCGCTCGCTTCGCTCGCGATCAGCACAGAAAGAAGGACGTGACGCGCCCCTAAAGGTGTTGGCAACCGATTCAATACATATTGTCGGTAAAAAAAAAAAAAAAAAAAAACGCTCGCTTCGCTCGCGATCGACATGAAAAAGGCAACGACGTGACGCCCCGTAAAATTGTCGGCGACCTATTCAATCAATATATTCGGTTGAAAAACAAAGTCAAAAGTTTCCCAATCGCTTCCCTGCCGATCGACATAAAAAAAAAGGCAACCCCTTCACCTCTCCTTATGCATTCATCAGTAAACATACAACCATAGATCACAATACCACTCACATCACCTATCAGTTCTCCACGTCCATCAAGATCCAATCATCGCCCTGGCCCTTTATGATGATACACAACATTACATGTTATTGTGTGCATTGCCCCGCGTTACAATACATGACCAAAAAAAAAAGAGAAAAAGAGCTGCACTGCCTTCAGTGTGGACATGTTCGTATTCGTAGAAAATGATTTTAGGTACACGATAGTACAGTAATCTATCTTCACATGCTTCAGATGTGAACGATACCTACACATGAAGAGGGCTCCCGAGGTTTCCTTTTCCAATAGGATGGAGCTCCACCACACTTGCAGAATGACGAGAAGTTATGTTAATAAATATATCCCAGAGTGTTTCGTAACTCGCCCTTGGTCCTAATGATGAAGCGTTCTTCAGATGGCCCCGATGTCTCCACACATGATACTATGCGACTTCTTTTCACGAGGCTCTCAAAGATCACGTTTGTGTCCTAACATTCTCTGCAGATATGACACAGCTGCGATAGCGGATCACAGAAGCCTTTCCTCTCCTTACAAGAGACGTGTTCATTCGAGCATGGGAGTAATTCGACTATCGATCAAATATCTCCCGTGTCACGATAGTAGTCACTTTCAATTCTTCTAACGAAGGTAAGAAAAAATGCTATACAAACTTCCTTTCGGTATATAAAGGATTAGGGGCCCAGAGAATATTTTCTTTCAAGAGGATACATTCTTTTTCGAACACCCTGTATATAGATCCTCTAATTATAACTGCAAACAAAATGTTGATTTTGCAATTGCTTCCATGAGAGAAAATTCTGTGCACTTTCTTTCTGAAGGGCCGGGCCTAAACGTTTTCCTTAATCATTAAATTTAGTAGTTATCTACAATTACATAGTTTTCCATTGTTCTCAAAATAAAGATTTTTCTCTATGAATTGTTGAATGTTGCTAGGGATATTGAAGTAATTCTTTTTAGTGTTTTTTTCTTTACAATAATGTACTGAACGCCTGCATTAAGGAAGTTCGTGTGTCCATCTTGCAAAATGTTTCGTCTTTTTTCATGCCCACTAAGATAAATATTCATTTTGCTCTTTTCTCCGTATGCAAACCACATTTCTTAAAGGCAACATTTTCATACAAATGTAGTACTAAAAACTTCTAATTGGCAACATCTGGGCTGCGAAGAGGAAAAAGAAAGAAATCTCGTACGTATTCGCGCGCAATTCGGAATTAGCCAATGAAAAGCACAAAAGCGGCCACCATCTCTCTCTCTTTCTTATTAACGGTTTTGTACTTTCTGCAGTTCTATCAGTGCTGCTAACCTCTTACTATATCATTGAATATGTATGTTTATATATATATATATATATATATATATATATATATATATATATATATATATATATATATATATATATTTTACAAAAAATCATACTACTACGGAATAATATTAAATGCCTGTAAACCCTCATTTCTGTTTGCACTTTCTGTTACACTACCTTCCCCGAACTTCTTTCAAGTTATTAAGTGCAGAACGGGGAGTTATACATATTTACTTGCGCTTTCACAATATCTGCACATTGTGTAATAATAGGAGACGTATAAAATAAAACTATATACTAATACGTATATATATATATATATATATATATATATATATATATATATATATATATATATATATATATATATATATATACAGTACACATTCCACTATCCGAGGCTTTCCTTTTCTTTTCTTGCTGACGATAAATTACGCTCTTAGAAATGTTGTCTGAAAACAATAAGAATATGTGCAAAAAATACAATCAGAGGTAGAGGTCTTTAACAGGAACTAAGCAAGGGAGTTGAAAAATTTTTTATGCATGTAAAAAATATAGACATGAACCAACTTGTGAAATAAAAAGACCAGAAAACTACTCTTTCTAAATTATGTGTAAACTTTTTACCGAAAACGAAAGTTGCACGAAAGACTTTTTGTCCCTTTTTTGGCCTCCGGTGCTTGGGGTCCCTGGTTCAATCCCAGCTCGTGCCGTGTGAACTTTGTCGTGCATAAAGACCGTGCTCATGGGTTTTCTCGGGTTTCTCCCGTTTCCTCCCACTTTCTTCATTCAGTACTCATCATCACCGTCTCCTTTAGCGTAACCGGTATAAGTATGCGACGTAAATCTAAAGATTTCATTTCATTTCCCTTTTCTGCTCATACTGCTGATTATGCGCGATTATGCCAACATCCAACTCCGCGGATAATCGTGCGATTACTGTATATACAACTAATACAGATACGTAATTACATTATCAGTTACAGTATCGGTTTTTATTTACTAATTTGCCTCACTTTATTTGCATCCCTGCAGTAAATAATTCTTATCGATAATAGTTAAAATGTATATTACATTTTAGTGCTTCACGACTGAATGATCATCTGCCTTACGTTATCTCGCAGCTGAAGAGGATGCTACACTGAAAACTACCTTGCGTTATAAAGGGTAAGTGAAACATATCTTAAAAATATCTTTCATACATTTCATTGTGTACATTAAAGAATGTAAGTTTGCCTTTTTCCTGTAATCAATACTTAATAAAGGATTTATTTTTATTTATTTATATACAATTTCATACGTGGTTCGTGATAGTAAACTCGATAGGACATAGTGGCACTATGAACATCCGAATCACTCATCATTCGAACATTCAAATATTTATTCGAATATTAGTATATTCCAAGTAATGTTAACGACGTTAATATGCTTGCCTTTATAGTTAATAATGTCAATTCTTACTTAAAACATACTTCCTTAACAGGACATTGAAGAAAAGGTAGTTGCCAACGGCCATACCATGCTGAATATACCGGTTCTCGTCCGATCACCGAAGTCAAGCAGCATCGGGCCTGGTCAGTACTTGGATGGGTGACCGCCTGGGAACACCAGGTGCTGTTGGCATCTCTTTTTCAAATTTCATTATCCTTCAAGTACGAAAATACTAGAAACATTAATTTTATAGTACTTTCAAGAGATAATTTATCAACATTATTTCATAGCGATTAATCGATATTCTAAGCGTTATACCCACTATTTCTTACACTAACAGCCTGTTTATTTGCACGGCACATTAAAATAACCTGATTTCCGATCCGTGTGCACCTACTACTATACTTAACACGGAATGTATTACCACTTTTTAAAAGTAAATTATTATGACTAAGTGTAGATCTCCGGCGAGTAAATGCCTTTCGTATACAAGCACGACACATCTCCGCTATGTGCTTTACTTTTTTACTAACAGCATATAGAAATTGGATTTCAAGGTGTTTCTACATAACAGAATGAAGCAAATTTCGTGATTTAACTCTTTCGAATAATGTGTTGGTCCTGACAAGGACCGTTTGAAATGAAAAATCTTGAAGAAGATTTTTACTTAGAGCTTGTGTACTTGGTAACAGCCTTCGTACCCTCACTTACAGCGTGCTTGGCAAGTTCACCAGGCAAAAGAAGGCGCACAGCTGTTTGGATTTCCCGGCTGGTGATAGTTGACCGCTTATTGTAATGGGCCAAACGAGAAGCTTCAGCAGCAATACGCTCGAAGATGTCATTAACAAAGCTGTTCATGATACTCATAGCTTTGCTAGATATGCCAGTGTCAGGATGCACTTGCTTCAAAACTTTGTAGATGTAAATGGCATAGCTCTCCTTCCTCCTCCTCTTCTTCTTCTTATCTCCCTTGGAGATATTCTTTTGGGCTTTACCAGCCTTCTTTGCAGCCTTTCCGCTAGTTTTTGGTGGCATGATGACTCACTCGTTCAGCAAAATTAGATGTGTCCGCCGATTTATCGACTTCATTTAAATTACAGTACGTGTTTCAATTCGCGCCAACTGCCTTGCTTTTCATTTGATGCACTCGGGTGCACGCTTGAAGTAGTAACAAAACTGACTTGATTCATGGGAGGCCGCAATTTTTCCTCTCATCTTATTACGAAAGAATATTGAACAATGTCTGGTCGCGGCAAAGGTGGAAAAGTCAAGGGAAAGAGCAAGTCCCGCTCCAGCAGGGCTGGCCTTCAATTCCCAGTAGGCAGAATCCATCGTCTTTTGCGAAAGGGTAACTATGCCGAACGAGTTGGTGCTGGCGCTCCCGTGTATTTGGCTGCAGTCATGGAATACCTGGCAGCTGAAGTTCTTGAGTTGGCAGGCAACGCTGCTCGTGACAACAAGAAGACTAGGATTATTCCACGTCATCTGCAGTTAGCTATCCGTAACGACGAGGAATTAAACAAGTTGTTGTCTGGAGTTACAATCGCTCAGGGTGGTGTTTTGCCCAACATTCAAGCTGTACTTCTGCCCAAGAAAACTGAGAAGAAGGCATAAATGTAAGACCTATATCTCATACAAATCGGCCCTTATGAGGGCCACAAACCCCTTTATAGAGGAGATTTACGATTGAAATGAATTGTTTTCGATATACAGACTCATCAAAAGTGTCTGAGATAGTTGCTTAGTGTCATTCGAAATTCTCGCTGCTATTCGATTAATTAGTATGTGTAGTCGTCGATCGTAATTGAAGCCCATAGGAAGTCACACTATCTTTAGAATACTCCAAACAGCGATGTGCTTAGTTCCCACTACATTATTAATTATAAGATCATTACCTTTTGTATTGTCGCTAGCTACATTTTTTTGATATTTGCGTACATCGGGCTCATATTACCCAGAGGACAGGACAGTCGAGCCCAGATTCTCAGCAATGGAAGAAAACCTCATACCACATATTCTCATGTACTTCATGCTAGACAAAGGAATTTCCAACATTCTTAAAGCACTCATGTTTCTCTCTTGCGTTGGCTTGGCTGAAATTACTCTGTTCAATATGTTCTCGACATTTATTATTGTTCATTACTATGCCCCAATGACATCATGAACAGAGCGGATCAAAAAACTTTCCTAAATTTCTTTTGCAACATAGTAATGACATTAAATGCACACTTAAGTACGATTTATTCTTTGCAAGGTCGATATTCATATTTGTGTGATATGTGTTATATGTATATGGTTTGTAATACGCAACTACTCTTATTCTCTGATCTCAGAACTCATTTGCTACTGTGCCCAACGAGCGAGCCTAGGTTTCTTGTAACTACTGCCTTTCTTTAGTAAATAATGTGAAGTATACAATGCATTAACCTACATCTCATATTTGTATTACTCTTTATTTTACTAACCCGCTACGAAGTGTCATTAATTTACATGTAAATCACAATAGACACTACCGCAAAAGAAAAAAATCGAACCCAAGACCACGTAAACAAGATAAAGGACAAGATTCAGGTTTCTAACGCATTATTCGCCCCTCACAGCACAGTATAGAAGTTGTATAAGCCTCTATACGTACATCCTACTGTCAGAACAGAAATTCCGACTTGCGTTTCGCATCTCTCATGCTCGCTACTTCCAACAAATCGCCAATTTCCAACCAGAACCCCTTCTCCAGCATTAATACTGCTACATATGAATACGTATACATGAACGTACATAATGTAAAAAAAAACGTATGATTTTCTCAAATTAATCTCTCTACGTCTGTAATTTTGTGTGCATCAAAAGGCTTTAATGTAGTTACACGAATTCTTATAATCTAACAGAAAATCGCACAAAGTAAATCTTTCCCTTTATATAAATTTGTTGGCTCTGAAAAGAGCCGTTTATGCCAATTTTATATCCAAAATAGGAGGAACCCCAACTTAACCTCCGAAACCGTACAGGGTTCTTCCTTGCCTCTTCAAGGCATACACAACATCCATAGCTGTCACTGTCTTCCTCTTGGCGTGTTCTGTGTATGTAACAGCATCTCTGATTACGTTCTCCAGGAATACTTTCAATACTCCTCGGGTCTCTTCATAAATGAGACCAGAGATACGCTTCACACCACCACGGCGAGCAAGACGCCTAATAGCGGGTTTGGTGATACCCTGGATGTTGTCACGAAGAACTTTACGGTGGCGCTTGGCACCTCCTTTGCCAAGACCCTTGCCTCCTTTTCCACGTCCTGTCATTTCGATATGTTACTGCTTCGCTCACCACACACGAGAAATACAAGCCCAAGCAGCCCAAGACTCGTGGTTTTGTTCCTTCGATCATGCAGGGAAAGCACGGAGGAAAAACACAAAACGTGTCTAAGCCAATGAGAACTGTCCTTTTCGACTGACTTTATCCAATGAGAAATAGCTTGATTTAACGGTTTTGCTCTTTATATAACTTGACTTCATTCAGCGCGCAATTATTTGAAACAAGTCGTGACAGTTGCAATGGCACGTACCAAGCAGACAGCTAGGAAATCTACTGGAGGCAAAGCTCCTCGAAAGCAGCTTGCCACCAAAGCTGCAAGAAAGAGTGCTCCAGCTACCGGTGGAGTGAAAAAGCCCCATCGTTACAGGCCTGGTACTGTGGCTCTCCGAGAAATTCGTCGTTACCAGAAGAGCACTGAATTGCTCATCCGCAAGCTGCCCTTCCAACGACTCGTCCGAGAAATTGCACAAGATTTCAAGACAGATCTTCGCTTCCAAAGCTCAGCTGTCATGGCTTTACAGGAGGCAAGTGAAGCTTACCTTGTAGGGCTTTTCGAAGACACCAACTTGTGTGCTATTCACGCAAAGAGAGTCACAATCATGCCTAAGGACATTCAGCTTGCTCGCCGCATCCGTGGGGAACGTGCTTAAGTTTGAAGTTCTGGCACTGAGTTCAAAAACGGTCCTTTTTAGGACCAATACACTACTTAGAGATGCTGTTATCCTAACAAGGATCTTGTCCATACTTGTTATCTTTTTTTTTTAAATTCTCACGCCGTATGTTGCATAGTTAATACATCTACCTTCGTTTTCCTCTCGTTTCGTATATCATCCTATCTTTCAAGTATATTCTTTAGTTTTCCCCTATGTTTACCGATTGATTATCTTCGTTTTATGTGGTCAAGGATTCGATTTTGCCATATGTTGCATAAGTTAACTTCGATTCAACCACTGTTTGCCCTTCTCAACGTTATTAATCTCATAGAACTCGCAGGCGAAATATGTACTTCTTCCAAGGTAGCAAAAGTAATATTTTCTCAGAGGTCGCTGCTGTTGAATGCAAACGTTAAACTAAACTTTCTTTAAGTGTCTGTTTGTACTTAACATCAGTTCAATTGTACACCTACATTTCTGCTGGTGTTACTATTTTTCTTTATAGCAATATTACGAATTATAAGACGGTATCCGTGGTTATTAGCGTGTTCCCTTTTCCTAACACTTTCTCATTACACCAGTATTTCCATCATTCATTAGGCGTAATCACCCGTCTCCTTTATCATAAAAATCATAATAGTACGACGTTAAATTGAAACAGTCTACTTCACTTTCACGAGTTGTAATAAGTTCGAACATTTCTTTCACCCCAGCCTTGAAAAGAGTTGATTTTAGTTTAGTGTCCCTTTCAGCAGCAAGGCTGTTTCAAACGTGGACCTACTTATTAACGTGCAATGCGAAACATTTGAGCTCCCACCGAGAATCGAACCCAGTCAGCCTGCAAAAGTTTTTCTAACAAATGCATTAAGTGCGTTTTCTGTACTGTTTCGCTACTTGAAGATAGGAACAAGGAAAAAGTAAGTGATCACAAATTGACATTACGTAATGTGTTCCCCATTTTTTTTCGAGTACACCATTCTTGACACCCGTGAAAGCTTTCTTTCCCCACCCTCAATTCCCCTCTGTTATAAAGCACTTACATCAAGAAGTGCTTCGGTTAAAAAGAAAACTCAAAGTCCCTTGCGTGTATACTATACATTGCTATGAATGAACATGTGATAATGATAGGAAAAGCACAATTTTACTCTTCTCAAAGTATTTGATGGCTCTAAAAAGAGCCGTTTTAAAATGTCAGATGATTTACTGACACATTTACTTCTTCTTTGGTGCAGCCTTCTTAGCACTTTTCGGTTTTGCTGTAGCCTTCTTTGGCTTCGGGGCCTTTGGCTTCTTGGGAGTTTTTGCCTTCTTCACTTTAGATGGTGATTTCTTAGGTTTGGGAGCAGCAGCCTTTTTCTTTTCACCAGTCTTCTTGGGACGTTTAGCTGCTGGCTTTTTCGCAGGCTTCTTCTCCTTTGATGCTGATCGTTTCGCCTTGGTTGAAGATCCACCTTCAGGCTTCTCCTTCAGCGATGAAGCACTAAGCTTAAACGATCCAGATGCACCTTTTCCCTTGGTCTGAACCAAAGACCCAGAAGCAACTGCACTTCTCAAGTATTTCTTGATAAATGGAGCAAGCTTCTCGGCATCCACTTTGTAGTTCTGAGAGATGTATTTCTTAATAGCTTGCAGTGAACTTCCTCCCCTTTCCTTCAAATTCTTGATGGCGTTGTTCACCATTTCTGATGTTCTTGGATGAGAAGGTGTTGTTTTTGGTTTCTTAGGCTTTGCAGACTTCTTAGGAGAAGCCTGTGCCGGGGCTGCAGGTGCTGATGCCGTATCTGCCATTGCTTTCTGCAATAAACTCAACGATACTGAAGAATGAAATTTTCGCTATTGAGCTATTGAGATTTCTTGACGGTTTTCTGCGTGAAGTTTCGAGCCGAAGCTCCTGCCTTCCATGTGTGTTATTGACTTGGCAGCTGGATGCAGACGTAATTGTTCTGAAGGACTGCAACTGTCGCGAGTCCTTTGGGTTCTCTTCTTTCTAGCCTAACGCGGGCCTGGCATTGGATAAGTTCGTCTTGGCGGTGGTGGTCTGTTTCCAATCTGGGCGACTGCTGGGTTTGTTTGTGTGCGGACATTGTCCCAGAATCTTGTCGAAAGCGTTTGCCTTACCTCGCTGAGGAGAGGCAGTTCCAAGTCTTCATGTATTTGCACTATTGATGTGTCCAGGGAATGGCCAGTTATCGCTCTTGCTGCTCGGTTTTGTAGTGTCTGGAGGTGCCGAAGGTGGGATTGCGCTGCATGCTGCCAGGCTGGGTGTGCGTACAGCAGAAGGGGACGAATGCACATCACGTACACATTTCTTCGTGCTTCATGGGATAGTTGGGGACTGAGGAGAATCGGAAGGAGTGCTTTGAATCTTCTTGTGGCAGCTGCTGTCGTTTCGTTGATGTGTTGGGCAAACGTCAACTTGCTGTCTAGGATGACTCCTAAGTATTTGGCCTGTGGTTGCTGCTCGAGATGGGTACCGTGCAGCGTCAAGTGGTAGTCCCTCCTCTTGCGGTGCTTCCCGAAGTCGACGAGCGCTGTCTTCACTGGGTTGATTTTGATTTTCCACTTCTTGGTCCAGTCCTCTATGTAGTTCAGATGCCTCTGGAGTGCCACTTCTGCATACCTCCGGTTGTGGTTACTCGCGAAGATCGCAGTGTCATCAGCAAAGGTGGCCGTCATTGTGCGCACAGTCGTTGGGAGGTCGGCTGTGTATATACTGTAGAGCAAGGGGGATATGCATGATCCTTGAGGGACCCCTGCTCTAATCTGTCTTGCTGCTGCAGTTGCCCCAGCATGGTGCACTTTAAAGGTGCGATGTTGGAGGTAGCTGTGGATCACTTTGACTAGATATGGCGAAATTCCTGCTATCCGGAGTTTGTGGATGAGTCCGGAGTGCCACACTCTATCGAAGGCTTTCTCGATGTCGAGGAAAATTCCCAGAGTGTGGCCTCCGGCGTTGAACTGGTGCGTGATATTTTCTGTTACTCTGACCAGCTGCAGGGTCGTGCTATGGCCAGATCTGAATCCAAATTGGTGCTGCGGCACAATGTTCAATTCTTCTGTCTGCTGAAGAAGTCTTCGCTGGATGACCCTTTCGGCCACCTTGCTGATATGTGACAGGAGGCTTATTGGCCTGTGGTTCTTGATTTCTGATCTTGATCCTTTTCCTTTTGGTATCATGATCAGCCTGGCTTCCTTCCAGCAGGAAGGGTAATGGCCTGTTTGAAGGATGCCGTTGATAATTCTACATAGGAGGACTATCACTTTCCGTGGGGCATGCTTGATTGCTAGAGGAGGTATCCTGTCTGCTCCGGCTGCTCGCTTGGGGTGGATTCTTCTGATCAGTTGCTGAACCTCTCTTGGCGTGGTCAGTTGGTCTGCTGGGCATTGGGTTGGTCGTTGGATGAGCTGGAGGCTTTCCTCTACTGCTTCTAAGGTGGCTGGATCCGGTTGGATCTGATGTTCCTGGAACGTGCCTTCCCAATGAGCCGCGAAGAGTTCAGCTTGATCTGGAGCAGAATATGCCATGCCTTGTGGGCCTCGAATCGGCTGCGTACGAGTCGGTCCTTGGGTTTTCGTGATGGAGCGCAGGAACCTCCAGAAGTCCGGCGATGGTGCGTCTAGTTCTTGCAGCGTCTTGTCCCATCTCTGGATTTTGAGTCTCCTCAGTCTCTTCTTCACCCTGGCAGTGAGAGCGTTCCACAGTTGTTTGTATTGCAGCTGCCTCGTAGTTTGCCACTTCTTCCGCGCCCATCTTTTCATGTGGACCAGTGCGGTGGTGCGAAGTTCTTCCTGGTCTGCCTGCTGTCCTTGGTGTTTCGCCGCCCGAGTTGTTGCCAGCCGTAGCGCAGACTGCATTGATGATGTCAGAGATTGGGTCGCTGCATCTATCTCCGTCGGTGTTCCCATTGGAAGCTGTGTGTCCACCATTTCGGCCAAGAGTCGTGTGTATAGGTTCCAGTCGGTGGTCTTCTCCTGCGGTAGTTGGTTTGCAGGTGTGTAGTGCCTGATGGCTACGGTTGTTATCACTGGAATATGATCCGACTGTAGCGCATGGATGACATCTGGTCCGTCCAGGATTGCTACGTTGGCTGTCAGAGTCATATCCAGTATATCAGGCAGGTTCCCGTTCTTCGGATAGAAGGTGGGCTCCGTGGGTGCTGCTGGTGTGAGGTCTATTCCTCTCAGCGCTCGTTGGAGTGCTCTTCCATTAACGTTGGACACACGGGAATTCCAATCCGGATGCTTACAGTTTAGGTCACCACCGATGAAGATGCGGTGACCCAGTCTTCTTAGCAGCTGGAGGTCCGGGGCGTGAAGTGGCTGCGCTGGAGACTTGTACGCCGAGATCAGGTGCATCGGTCCCTCCGGTGAGTGTAGGGTTAGGCCTGTAGCTTCTATTGACTGCATGGCTGGTAGTGGGAGTGGATCGTGTGGTATCTGTCTCTTGACGATGACTGCCGTGCCACCTTTGATGCCTGGTCGATCTGTTCTGTAGACAACGTAATTCCTGATGCGGAAGATGTCGTGAGGCTTGAGCCAGGTCTCGCTGACGAGCGCGACGTCGACACTCTCCCTGGTCAGGAAGTCCGTGAACTCATCCTGTTGAGTTTTGATGCCATCTGCATTCCAACAGATCAATCTGATGTCCCGGTTGATTTTGGTGTTACTGGGATCCATCATCGATCAGTGCGGCGACAACTTCCACGATGGCGGTCATTTTGGTGACTTGGTCTTTGGCTTCGTTGATTTTGTGTAGGCCGGTCTTGAGGGTGTCAAGGAACTTCCTGACGTTCAATCCCGTCAGGAGATTCATTATCTCTTTCAGGGTGCTGACCAGGGAGTTGTCCACTGTTGCGGTGTTGAGGTCGGGCGGTGCTGCTGGCTCTGCTGTGATGGCTGCTGCTGTCCCAGCGGTGGCAGGTGGTGGTGTGGTTGGTGCGTTGCTTGTAGTGGTGGTCTGACTGTCTTGTGTGATTGGCTGTGTGATGGTCTTCTCCGGTTGGGGTTGTGTGGTGGGCGCGGCTTCTTGAGTGTTGGACCTGGTCCTGGTGCCCTCCTTCTTCTTGTCCGCTGGTGGCGTTTGCTTCTTTGTTGGCTCTTGCTTGCTCTTATCATTGATGGACGGTGGAATGTCCTGCTTCTGTCCCTTCCTCTTCTTCTTCTCCGCCTGGATGTAGGGGCACCCTTGGTAATTCGCCGGATGTGGCCCCTGGCAGTTGACGCAGACGGGTGGTGTGTCCCTCGTCTTCCTCTGGCAGTCTTGAGTTAAGTGAGGTCCCCCGCACTTAACACATCGTGCACCTGCTCTACAGGTTTGCTGCGAATGTCCGAGTCTCTGGCAGCGGTGACACTGTAAGATTTCCCTTCCCTTATATGGCTCGACTTCTATCTTGTAACTCAACAGATGCCGTACGTCATATATATTGGGACCGGAGCTCTTCTCAAGGGTGGCCAGGAAAAGCGGAAACAGGGGGCGGTTGCCATCTGCGTCGGGACGACCTCTGAGCTGGCTGACGGACTCAACTGGATATCCTAGCTGCTCCAGTTCCTGTTTGATATCTGCTGGCTCAGCGTCCATGGGAAGCTTTCTTATGACGACTTTCAGAGGACGATTGGCCTTGGGCATCTCTGTGGCAAACTCGTAGTTTGACTGGGTGAGGAAAGCTTCCACTTTGGAGAAGTCCGCCCAAGTGGAGCAATGGATTTTCAGTGTATTGCGCATATGATACGAGGTGATAGGGCTCTGCAATGTCCGTCGCAGTGTGTTGGTTAGTGCGCATTTGTTGCTGACACCATAAATATATAGCGGTGGTATTTTTCTTGCTGAGAGGGTGGGGATGGCGGATGCCACACCGTCTTCCATTTCTTCTTCTCCCTCGTGGTCTTGGTTTCCCACGTCATTTTCTGATGCCCTTGAGCGAAGAGGAGCGTATTTGTTTTTGAATAGGATTAGCGACGTGATGGATGGCGCTTGGTTCTGGGGTTGCTTGGCGGTGCGGCGAGGATGTACAAAGCCGTCGTCTGCTGGCGGGTCTTCGCTTGCAATATCCATGGTGTCGCTGCTTTCAGTGTCCCCTGGGCCCTCGGGGAGAGGGGGAAATTCCTCTTGGGCTGGGTTGCTCACGCCTGGCTCTTCGGGGGGGGGCAACGATGATTGATCTGTCTCCTGCGTTGGTGTATTTTCTATCTGTTCTTGGCTGATGTGGTGGGCTGAGGCAGCCATAAGCAGCGCTTTCTGGCGGCGTCGGGGGGCGGTGCCCAGTGTGGTGAACTTCCTCTTCAATGGCTTATTCCCCTCCTTGAGTTGTCCGGCGGGGGGCTTTCGGAACTTTGAACCTGGTACAGACATGTTGAGCACTTGTCACTTGTACCCTGTGTTAATATTTTCACTACGCGTGTGGCTCTTATAAGGGCCGGAGCCGCTTTTTTAACCGTGCTGTTTCCTATGTGGCTCTTGTAAGGGCCGTAGTCACAACACTTAGTCACTGAATTTACTGTTTGGCTCTAGTAAGGGCCGATATTTATGTCTGAGTATTTGCGAACTCGCGGTAGTTATGTGGCTCTAGAAAGGGCCGGAGCCAGTTTATAACACACACGACACTCTCACTATGACACTCGAAAGTCTTTAGTTACGGTATGTCGAACAGTTTTTGGTGAACGATGTGGCTCTAGGAAGGGCCGTAGTCGCTGGGATTGCGTGTAAAACACACTCTAGGAGCGTTTTGGGCGTGCTCCTAGCGGCCTGTTTTTCTTTTAGCCGTTGTATGTTATCAGGGCAACAGTTTATTCATATGGGTCCTAATATTTTATTTTACTTTATTTTCTCAGCCTCGTGCTGAGCCCCGCTGCAGCGGGCAACTGAGCTCAGATCGACAGGATCTCGTCTTTTAAGGAGCTGCCAAAGGAAAGACGAACTCTGATTGGCTCCCCTGCCTGTGTCTCTCCGACCAATCAGAATCGCTCTCTCGGAGCTTGCTTCTCGGGAACGCGCAACTTGCCGAACAAAACTGAATACGTCCAGCAATATGGCGCCTTTGGTGTGTGCAGTGCTTTGTTGCCAACTACTGCTATCTAAGACATGCAGCATGCACACAACACTTCACAACACTTGCACAGCACTTCTAGCACTTAGGCAGCGTTGAGTTTGGTTACGGAGCGCGGACCGGATAGAAAGCACTTGCTGAGGCGGGCTGAGGTAAACAGAAGTTCGTAGTTGCCACAACGATAAGTGTGTTTCCTTCTATTTTGATAAACGATTTTTTTCAGGTATTCAATGAATGCACCAGATCCTATTCTTCCTTACTGGCTAGAAGAAACTTTATTCCACATAACTCAAAAGGCATTTGTTTTTATTCGCTTTTCTATTTTATGTTTCAGTCATTGCTAAGTCGGTCACACTACTTTTTCACCCTCCTTGTGCTTATAATTTTCATAATTTAACATGGAAATACTTATCAATAAATAATTATATTACCATGGTAATTAACTTCAATCCTTCCTGTGATTATACGCAAAGTACCATCTTCGTACTGCTTACTATAGTTCAATGAAGGGAATCTATAAAGTAACGCGTGTCGCACACATCTGCCTTGCAAACTCCCTGGCCTACTTCCAATGTATAGACTTTTATTTCAAATCCTGATTTAATTTCATAATTTTCTGTAGATTTTAACATTTTATTACCCAGCTTCTTAATACGAATGACAATCAAGCCTAAATATTTATTCCCTTTAACTTTATTTTTCTTTTTTATTTTGTGCCTTGTTTCATATTTGTTCTTACGTTAGCAATTAACGCACTTACCGTAGTTATGTATGAACAGGTTGTTTCTATATTTATTTTATTCCAAATAAATTAAATATATATACGGATTATTTTATGGTAGTTGATATTTTCTGTTGTTTCCTACGTGAATTGAGGAAACGCACGGACTTTCGCCTAATTCTTGTGCTACTTTCATATGTCTGTATCTGTCGAATGCTGTCGATCTGTCGAAATGTGTATTACTATCTGTCGATTCATCGAGTGAACTGAATTCGTTAACCATTTCACCAGGCGCGCATGCATTTTTTTTTTCTTCTAAGGGATCCAAGCTTCGGGGGGCAAGGTTCCAATACTACAAGCCACTATGTCTATATACTATTATTCTGCATTCGAAAACACGATAAATATTCCACTTACTTTTTCACAAAAACATGATACAGACAGAGTACAGATGAAGTGTAAGATCAGATTTATATTGATGATACATCAATATTTTCCCTGTTAATAACTACATTTAATGAGAAAGTCTGCAAATGTATGTTCACTTAGGAACTTTTGCGAGGAGTCCGCACCCGGTGGACACCCCGTGAGTACGCCTCTGCACTTGACTATACTTCGAATTATACTGCAAACAGTTGTATTTTAGTTTCCCCGTTTAGTTCATCGATATCATTAACACAAAGAAAATAGATGTTATAGATGCGTATTCTCAGTTCTCGCTTTATATCCGGACGTCTGCAAAAATCTACTCCTTTTCTTTCTTTCACGCATCCACCAAACTAACAATGATTTGTATTATAATATTTGCGCATAAAATGTATATCTCATACCTTCCATGTTCTCAAGTATTCATAGACAAAAACGGTTACTTTCTGCGAACAAATTGTCCAAACACAGTGCAAATGTCATCTATAGATTGTCCTGGTTCCGTCTGCGTGTACATAACAATGCGTCATAATCATACATTGCACATTAAGGATATCAATTAATCTTCCCAAATTCCTAGATATGCCTGGCAAAAGTTCCGCGTGTTGTAAGGATATTACATTTGTACTACCGACAAGGTGGTATCTTCCAACATTGAAGTTCAATAAACCCCAAATGTGTCGGATATAGTATTTGATTTCTTGTCTCATTGTTTGCGTCAGAGATGTCTTCTCAAGTTAGGATTTACGATACATACAGGATGAGTTGTATATATTGTTGCTGCCAGCTCTATATTAATCCCATATTTGTAAACGAATAAAAACAGTATTCTAATTATAACAATGTGCTCACAATTAATTTTATTCTTAATTGTTATACGTATTGTTGATTAAAAATGAAAATGTTGCTAAGTGAATTTTATTAATATTTTCTGTTGCGTGATATAGGAAGTGAGTGAAATATTGGAGGAATATAGTGTGCGTAGCAGATGATGTGCAGTGGCTTTGGATCGCCTGTGATAAGGTAAGGCATTTGCTATTTTAATTAACACATTTTATATACTGTAATCCTAATTATTTTTATGTGAATGTGCTTACTACTTGTGTATTCAGTGGGACCGATGTTTTAATATGTATGGTCAAGCAGTGTCGAGCCTGGTCAGTGTGTGGATAGGTGACCATTTTTTGTAAATCGATAACATTTAACTTTGTAAACACGGATGAAGTAGAAGTATATTTATTTTATTTTTTACCTCAAATATGTAGGACACTTCTCCTTTGTACATCAATTATTATTATTAGTTCAACTTGTTTACAAGTTAAATGAAAAGAATAGTCGTTATCGTGTGATGATTGTGCTCATTAGGCTAAAGAAGACTCGTGATAAGAAAGAAAAGAAGAACGGTGCTCAAGTTTCGTCACAGCATATTCTCAAAAATTTACAGGCAAAATTCAGTGTTCTGCATGAAAAGGCATATTTGTACGAAAAAAAAAAAAAATTCTGCAGACGACAGAATTAAATAAAGTAATACACATGTATTTTAGAGTTACTGGTGTAAAATCATTACAAGTGCTTTGCCAGGTGGCCAATAAAAAGCACGAATACTATTTAAGGGAGCCAAAACAGGAGAAAGCTGGGGGCCTGAGCGATAGCAAGAATGTGCGTCCAAAGTGAACAGGAGCGAAGGCGACGCGGGTATACGTATAAGCAAGGGTAGTGGAAACCAGTTAGTTTTCGAGTTTCAATAGCACTTGTCATGCATCCATACTAGTAGCGCCCCGCTTGTAAACATTAAGTACACTATGCAAGAATACACCGCCGGTGGAAAATAGTACCTAATACAGTTATCTTTCATATATACTGACTTATTTTACAGTAGTAACCCAACACTAGTAAACGTAAAATAAAAGTGTATAACTTTATATTTAATTCTATCGCCTGGCTTAGTTTTTCACCTGTAAGATGTACTTATTTAGAGCAAGTTTCTTAACTAGCAAATTAAACCGAGAACCACAGCAACCATATATATATTCTTATGATGTACTTTTCTTTGAGTGGTGTTCTCTGTCTATTCAATAACATTTTCTCAGTTTAATGCTAGCAAAAAACAAAACAAAATCAAAGTGTTTCTATATAAATTTAGTTCACCGTGTTGTAATATCACATGGAATTGAAAAACGAATAGTCGAACCTCTGCTATCTCGATCAAACTTCTCAGGATGATATACTGACTTACCGCAGAAGTTCGACTGAATACGTTTCTCAGTTCCATGGGAGAACCTGGAGAAGCAAAAGCCTGCGCAACGGAAAATACTAAATAAACTTGTAGAGCAGGTCAAGATGTATCATCATGCCAAGTTTCATTCAGATCAGAGAAGTTTGGCTGCAGCCATTTTCATTACAAAGCACAAAATGGATGGTCCCTAACCTCGAGAATCTTCACAATTGTCGACGAGTTGAACTGCACTCATCTGATCAAAATCAAACTTAAAATGGCAGTTCACTTTCAACTGTTAAATAATATGATATGCAGGCTTCTGCTTTCCTAGTTACAGTCTATCCACTGTGGTATGCATATTAGTAGAAATGTGAGAGTGCATATTTATTAAAGATTTGCTTCAAAAAGCGATGAAAGACATAGGCATTCCCGCGGGCGGTGATAACAAGATGCCGGAAAACGAACAAGCAGAAAGAATATGGGCTGAAGAAGTGTAAACGACGACGCGGCGGCCCGTAAAGGTGTTGCCGTCCTATTAAATGAATAATATCAAAAGAAAGAAAAAAAAAGTAAAAAATTTCGCGCTCGTAATCAAGACAGAAAGCAACTAAAGGAAATCTTTGTTTTACGTCCCACGTTATGCCGCTTAGGCTAAAAGAGGCGCTGATTATGAGAAATGATTGAAATGGTGGTGGAATGAAGAAAGTGGGAGGAAACGGGAGAACCCCGCGGTAACCCACCGCACATAGTTTTTGTCCACCATAAAGTTAACTTGGCGGGGGCTCAAGACAGAAAGACGGTTGGAAAAACAAATAAACGATGTTCCATCCCGTAAAAATGTTGGCGACCTATGAAATCAATATTTTTTCTTAAAGAAAAAAAAAAGAATTAAAAAGAGAAAAAAAGGTCAAAATTTCGCGCTCGCTTCGCTCGCGATCAGCAGAGAAAAGAGGACGTGACGCACCCCTAAAAGTGTTGGCGACCGATTGAATAAATATTGTGGGTAAAAAAAAAAAAAAAAGTCAAAAATTTCGCGCTCGCTTCGCTCGCGATCAGCACAGAAAGAAGGACGTGACGCGCCCCTAAAGGTGTTGGCAACCGATTCAATACATATTGTCGGTAAAAAAAAAAAAAAAAAAACGCTCGCTTCGCTCGCGATCGACATGAAAAAGGCAACGACGTGACGCCCCGTAAAATTGTCGGCGACCTATTCAATCAATATATTCGGTTGAAAAACAAAGTCAAAAGTTTCCCAATCGCTTCCCTGCCGATCGACATAAAAAAAAAGGCAACCCCTTCACCTCTCCTTATGCATTCATCAGTAAACATACAACCATAGATCACAATACCACTCACATCACCTATCAGTTCTCCACGTCCATCAAGATCCAATCATCGCCCTGGCCCTTTATGATGATACACAACATTACATGTTATTGTGTGCATTGCCCCGCGTTACAATACATGACCAAAAAAAAAAGAGAAAAAGAGCTGCACTGCCTTCAGTGTAGACATGTTCGTATTCGTAGAAAATGATTTTAGGTACACGATAGTACAGTAATCTATCTTCACATGCTTCAGATGTGAACGATACCTACACATGAAGAGGGCTCCCGAGGTTTCCTTTTCCAATAGGATGGAGCTCCACCACACTTGCAGAATGACGAGAAGTTATGTTAATAAATATATCCCAGAGTGTTTCGTAACTCGCCCTTGGTCCTAATGATGAAGCGTTCTTCAGATGGCCCCGATGTCTCCACACATGATACTATGCGACTTCTTTTCACGAGGCTCTCAAAGATCACGTTTGTGTCCTAACATTCTCTGCAGATATGACACAGCTGCGATAGCGGATCACAGAAGCCTTTCCTCTCCTTACAAGAGACGTGTTCATTCGAGCATGGGAGTAATTCGACTATCGATCAAATATCTCCCGTGTCACGATAGTAGTCACTTTCAATTCTTCTAACGAAGGTAAGAAAAAATGCTATACAAACTTCCTTTCGGTATATAAAGGATTAGGGGCCCAGAGAATATTTTCTTTCAAGAGGATACATTCTTTTTCGAACACCCTGTATATAGATCCTCTAATTATAACTGCAAACAAAATGTTGATTTTGCAATTGCTTCCATGAGAGAAAATTCTGTGCACTTTCTTTCTGAAGGGCCGGGCCTAAACGTTTTCCTTAATCATTAAATTTAGTAGTTATCTACAATTACATAGTTTTCCATTGTTCTCAAAATAAAGATTTTTCTCTATGAATTGTTGAATGTTGCTAGGGATATTGAAGTAATTCTTTTTAGTGTTTTTTTCTTTACAATAATGTACTGAACGCCTGCATTAAGGAAGTTCGTGTGTCCATCTTGCAAAATGTTTCGTCTTTTTTCATGCCCACTAAGATAAATATTCATTTTGCTCTTTTCTCCGTATGCAAACCACATTTCTTAAAGGCAACATTTTCATACAAATGTAGTACTAAAAACTTCTAATTGGCAACATCTGGGCTGCGAAGAGGAAAAAGAAAGAAATCTCGTACGTATTCGCGCGCAATTCGGAATTAGCCAATGAAAAGCACAAAAGCGGCCACCATCTCTCTCTCTTTCTTATTAACGGTTTTGTACTTTCTGCAGTTCTATCAGTGCTGCTAACCTCTTACTATATCATTGAATATGTATGTTTATATATATATATATATATATATATATATATATATATATATATATATATATATATATATATATATATATATATATTTTACAAAAAATCATACTACTACGGAATAATATTAAATGCCTGTAAACCCTCATTTCTGTTTGCACTTTCTGTTACACTACCTTCCCCGAACTTCTTTCAAGTTATTAAGTGCAGAACGGGGAGTTATACATATTTACTTGCGCTTTCACAATATCTGCACATTGTGTAATAATAGGAGACGTATAAAATAAAACTATATACTAATACGTATATATATATATATATATATATATATATATATATATATATATATATATATATATATATATATATACAGTACACATTCCACTATCCGAGGCTTTCCTTTTCTTTTCTTGCTGACGATAAATTACGCTCTTAGAAATGTTGTCTGAAAACAATAAGAATATGTGCAAAAAATACAATCAGAGGTAGAGGTCTTTAACAGGAACTAAGCAAGGGAGTTGAAAAATTTTTTATGCATGTAAAAAATATAGACATGAACCAACTTGTGAAATAAAAAGACCAGAAAACTACTCTTTCTAAATTATGTGTAAACTTTTTACCGAAAACGAAAGTTGCACGAAAGACTTTTTGTCCCTTTTTTGGCCTCCGGTGCTTGGGGTCCCTGGTTCAATCCCAGCTCGTGCCGTGTGAACTTTGTCGTGCATAAAGACCGTGCTCATGGGTTTTCTCGGGTTTCTCCCGTTTCCTCCCACTTTCTTCATTCAGTACTCATCATCACCGTCTCCTTTAGCGTAACCGGTATAAGTATGCGACGTAAATCTAAAGATTTCATTTCATTTCCCTTTTCTGCTCATACTGCTGATTATGCGCGATTATGCCAACATCCAACTCCGCGGATAATCGTGCGATTACTGTATATACAACTAATACAGATACGTAATTACATTATCAGTTACAGTATCGGTTTTTATTTACTAATTTGCCTCACTTTATTTGCATCCCTGCAGTAAATAATTCTTATCGATAATAGTTAAAATGTATATTACATTTTAGTGCTTCACGACTGAATGATCATCTGCCTTACGTTATCTCGCAGCTGAAGAGGATGCTACACTGAAAACTACCTTGCGTTATAAAGGGTAAGTGAAACATATCTTAAAAATATCTTTCATACATTTCATTGTGTACATTAAAGAATGTAAGTTTGCCTTTTTCCTGTAATCAATACTTAATAAAGGATTTATTTTTATTTATTTATATACAATTTCATACGTGGTTCGTGATAGTAAACTCGATAGGACATAGTGGCACTATGAACATCCGAATCACTCATCATTCGAACATTCAAATATTTATTCGAATATTAGTATATTCCAAGTAATGTTAACGACGTTAATATGCTTGCCTTTATAGTTAATAATGTCAATTCTTACTTAAAACATACTTCCTTAACAGGACATTGAAGAAAAGGTAGTTGCCAACGGCCATACCATGCTGAATATACCGGTTCTCGTCCGATCACCGAAGTCAAGCAGCATCGGGCCTGGTCAGTACTTGGATGGGTGACCGCCTGGGAACACCAGGTGCTGTTGGCATCTCTTTTTCAAATTTCATTATCCTTCAAGTACGAAAATACTAGAAACATTAATTTTATAGTACTTTCAAGAGATAATTTATCAACATTATTTCATAGCGATTAATCGATATTCTAAGCGTTATACCCACTATTTCTTACACTAACAGCCTGTTTATTTGCACGGCACATTAAAATAACCTGATTTCCGATCCGTGTGCACCTACTACTATACTTAACACGGAATGTATTACCACTTTTTAAAAGTAAATTATTATGACTAAGTGTAGATCTCCGGCGAGTAAATGCCTTTCGTATACAAGCACGACACATCTCCGCTATGTGCTTTACTTTTTTACTAACAGCATATAGAAATTGGATTTCAAGGTGTTTCTACATAACAGAATGAAGCAAATTTCGTGATTTAACTCTTTCGAATAATGTGTTGGTCCTGACAAGGACCGTTTGAAATGAAAAATCTTGAAGAAGATTTTTACTTAGAGCTTGTGTACTTGGTAACAGCCTTCGTACCCTCACTTACAGCGTGCTTGGCAAGTTCACCAGGCAAAAGAAGGCGCACAGCTGTTTGGATTTCCCGGCTGGTGATAGTTGACCGCTTATTGTAATGGGCCAAACGAGAAGCTTCAGCAGCAATACGCTCGAAGATGTCATTAACAAAGCTGTTCATGATACTCATAGCTTTGCTAGATATGCCAGTGTCAGGATGCACTTGCTTCAAAACTTTGTAGATGTAAATGGCATAGCTCTCCTTCCTCCTCCTCTTCTTCTTCTTATCTCCCTTGGAGATATTCTTTTGGGCTTTACCAGCCTTCTTTGCAGCCTTTCCGCTAGTTTTTGGTGGCATGATGACTCACTCGTTCAGCAAAATTAGATGTGTCCGCCGATTTATCGACTTCATTTAAATTACAGTACGTGTTTCAATTCGCGCCAACTGTCTTGCTTTTCATTTGATGCACTCGGGTGCACGCTTGAAGTAGTAACAAAACTGACTTGATTCATGGGAGGCCGCAATTTTTCCTCTCATCTTATTACGAAAGAATATTGAACAATGTCTGGTCGCGGCAAAGGTGGAAAAGTCAAGGGAAAGAGCAAGTCCCGCTCCAGCAGGGCTGGCCTTCAATTCCCAGTAGGCAGAATCCATCGTCTTTTGCGAAAGGGTAACTATGCCGAACGAGTTGGTGCTGGCGCTCCCGTGTATTTGGCTGCAGTCATGGAATACCTGGCAGCTGAAGTTCTTGAGTTGGCAGGCAACGCTGCTCGTGACAACAAGAAGACTAGGATTATTCCACGTCATCTGCAGTTAGCTATCCGTAACGACGAGGAATTAAACAAGTTGTTGTCTGGAGTTACAATCGCTCAGGGTGGTGTTTTGCCCAACATTCAAGCTGTACTTCTGCCCAAGAAAACTGAGAAGAAGGCATAAATGTAAGACCTATATCTCATACAAATCGGCCCTTATGAGGGCCACAAACCCCTTTATAGAGGAGATTTACGATTGAAATGAATTGTTTTCGATATACAGACTCATCAAAAGTGTCTGAGATAGTTGCTTAGTGTCATTCGAAATTCTCGCTGCTATTCGATTAATTAGTATGTGTAGTCGTCGATCGTAATTGAAGCCCATAGGAAGTCACACTATCTTTAGAATACTCCAAACAGCGATGTGCTTAGTTCCCACTACATTATTAATTATAAGATCATTACCTTTTGTATTGTCGCTAGCTACATTTTTTTGATATTTGCGTACATCGGGCTCATATTACCCAGAGGACAGGACAGTCGAGCCCAGATTCTCAGCAATGGAAGAAAACCTCATACCACATATTCTCATGTACTTCATGCTAGACAAAGGAATTTCCAACATTCTTAAAGCACTCATGTTTCTCTCTTGCGTTGGCTTGGCTGAAATTACTCTGTTCAATATGTTCTCGACATTTATTATTGTTCATTACTATGCCCCAATGACATCATGAACAGAGCGGATCAAAAAACTTTCCTAAATTTCTTTTGCAACATAGTAATGACATTAAATGCACACTTAAGTACGATTTATTCTTTGCAAGGTCGATATTCATATTTGTGTGATATGTGTTATATGTATATGGTTTGTAATACGCAACTACTCTTATTCTCTGATCTCAGAACTCATTTGCTACTGTGCCCAACGAGCGAGCCTAGGTTTCTTGTAACTACTGCCTTTCTTTAGTAAATAATGTGAAGTATACAATGCATTAACCTACATCTCATATTTGTATTACTCTTTATTTTACTAACCCGCTACGAAGTGTCATTAATTTACATGTAAATCACAATAGACACTACCGCAAAAGAAAAAAATCGAACCCAAGACCACGTAAACAAGATAAAGGACAAGATTCAGGTTTCTAACGCATTATTCGCCCCTCACAGCACAGTATAGAAGTTGTATAAGCCTCTATACGTACATCCTACTGTCAGAACAGAAATTCCGACTTGCGTTTCGCATCTCTCATGCTCGCTACTTCCAACAAATCGCCAATTTCCAACCAGAACCCCTTCTCCAGCATTAATACTGCTACATATGAATACGTATACATGAACGTACATAATGTAAAAAAAAACGTATGATTTTCTCAAATTAATCTCTCTACGTCTGTAATTTTGTGTGCATCAAAAGGCTTTAATGTAGTTACACGAATTCTTATAATCTAACAGAAAATCGCACAAAGTAAATCTTTCCCTTTATATAAATTTGTTGGCTCTGAAAAGAGCCGTTTATGCCAATTTTATATCCAAAATAGGAGGAACCCCAACTTAACCTCCGAAACCGTACAGGGTTCTTCCTTGCCTCTTCAAGGCATACACAACATCCATAGCTGTCACTGTCTTCCTCTTGGCGTGTTCTGTGTATGTAACAGCATCTCTGATTACGTTCTCCAGGAATACTTTCAATACTCCTCGGGTCTCTTCATAAATGAGACCAGAGATACGCTTCACACCACCACGGCGAGCAAGACGCCTAATAGCGGGTTTGGTGATACCCTGGATGTTGTCACGAAGAACTTTACGGTGGCGCTTGGCACCTCCTTTGCCAAGACCCTTGCCTCCTTTTCCACGTCCTGTCATTTCGATATGTTACTGCTTCGCTCACCACACACGAGAAATACAAGCCCAAGCAGCCCAAGACTCGTGGTTTTGTTCCTTCGATCATGCAGGGAAAGCACGGAGGAAAAACACAAAACGTGTCTAAGCCAATGAGAACTGTCCTTTTCGACTGACTTTATCCAATGAGAAATAGCTTGATTTAACGGTTTTGCTCTTTATATAACTTGACTTCATTCAGCGCGCAATTCAATTCAATTGAATTACATTACATGAATGATGATCAGGACGGAAGCTGAAGCAACTCCACACGGATTGAGAGAAGCAAGCGGTTCCTCGCGCGTTTTCTGAAGAATAGAATCAGCACACAGGGCCATACGAGCCTTTGGAATAGGCAGTTTCCGGATGACCCGCGTGTAATAAGTGTTAGTGATAGTGATAAAATATACACCGAGTGATCAAGCCACAGTATCTGTTATGCTAACTGTCTGACTACAGACATAGACTAATACAACCAACTGGCTCTTATTAGGGCCACCTCTGACATTTACTGACAACAAACTGGACATCCCTGTTCTCATGAACAGTACCCGTCCGGCTCTTTTTAGGGCCACCGACGCCTGACGTGACCAGGATTGATCTGCTCTTTTAAGAGCAGGTCCTTCCGGCTCTTTTCAGAGCCAGAGCTAAATATATTTCATCCCTCCCCGACAGTGTTGACGCTCTACACACCGGAAGGAGAGGTTAAGATCATTCGCTGCCCTGGCCCTCTTGAGTTCCCGAGCTTAGAGTAGGGGCTCTCGTATGTACAGGCTTTGCCGACAGCCGGGTAGTGCATGGACCTAACCTATCCCAACGGGACTGCTAAGATAGGGACACCACACGTAACATATACACATGCACCCACAAAACAACACCACAGTCCTTGATACCTTGCGGTGTTAACTACAGGACTGTTAACACTACGTACACGAACCCCCCCCACTAGTAAACACAACAATCAACACCAACCCACTACAGTACTACTGGATGGGAAAATTAAGCAACCAATACTAGAAAGGGCCCCGGTCCTTTCAAGGGCCACGCCTGGAGGAAGTACAGCGACACCTACAAATAAGAAGAAAAGAGCTGCGAAGAACGAAGGAAGAAGCAACTCCACCACTACTTCGGAGAGAACTAGTAGAAGACCAGCGACCCCGCAAAAAACACCAGCGATTTCTCGAACACCCAGCCAAGATCAACATAGAAACAGATTAACAACACACCCACAGTGAAGAACTCCAAACAAGTAAGATCAGCACAACCTATACTGACGCACACACAAAGAAGAACACTGTTGCCAGATACCAATAAAACTAACAAACACCCCAAGAAGAACACCAAATCAAACACAAAGTAGAAATAACTACACAAAGTCTACCAACATGCAACGCACACCCAGAAACACAAGGAGCAGAAGTGCTCTTAAAGATGCCACACAAGGGAGCGCACGGACAAGGGACAACACGAGCAACATGAAGATAAGAAGAAAACCAGCACAGCTCTCTCCTGAACGTACCACGGACTCGGAAGACAGCAGCAGCAGTGGGTCAAGCTCACCACGCAGTACATCTTCACGTTCCAGTTATGCTGAGGCAGCTAAATCCCCACCACAAGAAACAAGAAGAAATTCCAATTCAAGTGAAAACCACACAACGTTCCTGATACAGACACAAACTACAAACCACAACAAAAGAAACGACAAACCTAACCAAGGCAATGCTGACACACCTACCCCAACAGACCTGAAGGCAAAAGAAGACCGCAGAAACAATAAGGAAGACCAAGGAAACATAAGTGACAACGAAGTGCATATGGCCGAACTAACGGGCCCACAAAGAGCTCCAAGGAACGAAGACAAAGACCACGACAACGAACAGATGAGTAGAGCAAACACCCAAAAGGAAACAGACACGCAAGAAGGAGGAAAGGAAGGACGCCCACAGACAACACCCCCACATCCAACTTCACAAAACACTACAGATCCTACCAAAGGAACAAAAATATTTTCAATCGCTATCTTCAACCCAGAACCAAAAAGCATTCGACCACTGCATCTAAAACAAAAACTGGACCTCATCAACATCACTGTAAATATTCACACACTGTCAAGGAACAACGGAATCAAGATTATCTTCAAGAGCCAAGCAGACAAACAAAAGTTCCTGAACAGATTCGAGGTGAAAGACTTCGGCCCCTCAGCAGTATGGAACACGAATAATTATTACAAATACGTTACACACAACAAACCAAAGCCAGCTACATTCACATGTGTAGCCAGGGGGGTCCCAACCACCGAAGATGCAAAAGACATTAAGGAAGACCTCATTAAACAAGGTATTAACGTCTCAAACGTAACCAGGATGCAATCTGGGAAGGGACCCATCCCCCTCATACGTATATTCTCTAAAGACCCAGAAACTATCAACCACCTAATAACAAACGGCATTACCATAGGCCCCTTTCGCTTTAAGGTGGAAAACTCCAGAAACTCAGGCAGACCTACCCCGTGCACGCGATGCTATGCGTATGGCCACAATATACACACCTGCGCTAGCAAAATCATTTGCTATAAATGTGGGGAGCAACACCCACCAAGCCGCTGCCAAAAGACGAAACCAAAGCAATTCTGCGCCACCTGTAAGAACGACCAACATCGAACAGGAAGCAGCACATGCCCAGCAAGACCGTACGAGAACTCAGAAAACACATACAAGAAGATTCTAATCCCCACTAGACAAGCAGAACCAATAAACGCCTCCACTAGCTACTCAGCAGAAGAAACCCAAGAAAACCCACCCAAGCAGACCCAGCGTACCGAAAACGCAGAAATTGAATCACTCAGAGAAGAATTTTACAAACAAATAACGAATTTGAAAGACGACATACTGACATGGGTCAGCAGCACCCTCACACTCCTATACAAGGACAATCCCAAAAACTTAATCGACACATTACGTGTCACAACGGAAGAGATTTTCAATGAAAGGATAAACATCATGAGGTCCAACGAAGGAACTCTATACGTTGGAAGGAACAGATACGAGAGGTCAAGAAAAGCAAGAACACGACAAGACGATACAGAGGAAACTCATGGACAAGAAACAGGGGATGGAAACCAATACTAGACACACAAAAGAGTCAAACAAACTACGACTCTTGTTTGTCAACATAGAAGGGATCAGACAGAAAGTCGAAGAACTACATACTTACGTAAAAGACCACAACATACAAGTAATAATAATAAATGAAACCATGCTCACTAAAGGCATAGCACTGAACATGCCCGGATTCATCACAATCAGGAATGACAGGATAAGGAACAAAAAAGCAAGTGGCGGCACCGCCATTCTTGTAAAGAAAAACATAAAATTTACAATCTACCCACTGCCCATGGAAATACAGGAAGACGCATCATCTCCAATCCTCATTTATGTCCATACACAAAACCCCTTTTATATAGCCACCCTATATAACCCGCCTCAACTGAGCATCTCAAACACCTTCCCGATCCTAAACTTCCTATCTAAATTTAACAGAATCATCGTGGCTTCCGATATAAACAGTCAACATTACACCATTGGGGACCCCATAACCAACAACAATGGGAAAAAGTTCATCGAGTATCTAGCAATGAGCCCGTGGTTGCTGGCAAAAATTGAGGGGCCTACGAGGAGGGGCAGACACCCCGGGGAAAGAGATACAAAACCCGACAAAATACTCACATCGCCTGCAATGTATACAAAGATAAATTGCCAAAAACCAGATTTCGCTACAGGATCCGACCATGCTATCATCACATTCACAATAGCAGAAAAACACCATCAAGCATACAACAACTTAGTAATACAACAACCGCACAAAACAGATTGGAACGCATATAGGAATACAATCGACGAAATGACCGCCAACATCCACATTACCGACAATCCCGAAAACATCGAAGACGCCAACAGGAAAATAATTGAAGCAATACAGACGGCAATAGAAACACATATACCCACCACTGAAATAAACACAAACGAAAACAGACTACCTTACAGAATCATCCAGAAAATAAAAGAGAAGAGAGAATTACACAGAATATACAAAACACAACCAAATGAACACACGAAATTTACAATAAATAGGTTACAGAGAGAAATAAAAGAAGAAATAATACAACATAAAGAAGACAAAATGAACAATCTATGTAGAAAATTACAAGAAGACAGCAGGCAAGACCCGGGAAAATTCTGGAGAACCCTCAAGAGCAAATATCAACGAAAGCCACAACAACCACTCCCACATAAAATAGACAACATAAATGCACCAACTGAGGCCGAAAAGCTACAACTCTTTGAAGATATTATGACAAAGAAGTTCAGCAAAGCTCAGAGCTCCACAGTACAACAAAGACGCATTGAGGAATACACAAGAAAGGCCAAAAACATAATAAAACATCATGGAAACCTAATACCGGCAGACAGGCTAGATACTCACCCCGGTAACCATGATATCTTGCTAAACGAAATTACTCTCGAAGAGCTCAAAACAACTATCAAAAAGAAGAGAAACACGGCCCCCGGCCCTGACACGATAAAGACTATACACCTAAAAAGAGCTTCCAACAACCTCTTACTGAAGATACTGGAAATATACAACGCCAGCCTTAGAACGGGTTATATACCAAAAGGCTGGAAACAGGCTCACACCATCCTCCTACCGAAACCGGGAAAACCAAACAATCTGTCCAAAAACTACAGGCCGATAACTCTAACCTCAACTATTTCCAAAATAATGGAAAAGATAATAGTAAACAGACTCCACAGATATCTAAATGAAAGCGGCCAACTCAACAAACAGCAGGCTGGGTTCCGGCCCACATACAATACCATCCAACAAGTATTAAGGATCGTCAATGATGCCCAGACAGCTCAGAGAAAACGCAATAGGACAGGGGCACTCCTATTCGATCTCTCGAGCGCATTTGACACTGTCTGGCATGATGGCCTTATATACAAACTGATAATGATGAACCTTCCAACGACCTACATCAGATGGACACACTCATTTCTAAAGGACAGGGAGACTAGAATAAAGTTAAACGGATCATTATCAAACCCAATAAAAATAGAGAGAGGGGTACCACAGGGATCTACTCTGGCCCCCCTTCTCTATATCATCTATGTCAACGACACACCGCAGTATAAACAAACAAAACTTGCCCTATATGCAGATGACACTGCATACTGGACGTCAGGAAGGATCAT